>NW_020624988.1:0-542 GCF_003573695.1 Papaver somniferum | reverse complement strand
TGGGGACTGAGGCTCAGCACGAAGTTCCTTCACCGTCAGTCAAGGACTTCTTCAACACGAGAGAGATGGTCAATCAAGAAGCATGGAATTCACAAAAGTAAATCAAACTGAAGAGGAAGCCACTTCAGCGCTCCCTCCAGCAGAAGCTGCTTCAATGGTCTATTCAAGAGCCGCCTCAACGCTCTCTCCGGGACCCACGTTCGCTTCAGAATCCTGCTTCAATGCTCTCTCCAGGAGCCACCTCCACATTTGCCTCAGAAGATGCTTCAATGATCTATTCAAGAGCCGCCTCAACGCTCTCTCCGGGACCCACGTTTGCGTCAGAATCCCGCTTCAACACTCTCCAGGAGTCGGTTCAAAGTTCGCACCAGAAGCCACTTTAACATCCTCTCGAGTTGTTTCAACACGCAAGCTACATCAATAATTTGCGCTTTGGTCAAGTTATCTTTGATGTACTCATTGCTCAACATACGTCTCATCCATCCTTCATAAGGGCCCAGCGGAGCATGACAAACCTTGAAGTCGATAGGAGAAGGGTTATC
>NW_020624987.1:0-668 GCF_003573695.1 Papaver somniferum | reverse complement strand
GAACATATTAATTGTGAATACAATACATTTTTCAAACTTTTTCTGTTAAAGATGAGTTTATCCAGTTTACAATTTAGTTTCAGAAATCAATTTCAGACTTATAACAAAGTGTGTAGACTTTTTTGAGTTAACGTATATGAAACTCAACATTTTTATGAACTCTTTCTTTATGCTTTGGCTTTGTCTTTCAATTTGATTCAAATAGATGAAATTTGTTGGAATTCGGATTAGTTCAGCATGGGCTTTTATCCTTCTTCTATTGTGAAATTGGACTTCCCTCATATTTTCTTGAATCAACGTACATAGAAAAGCAATTTTTACTAGACGTAATGCCTTAAAACATATTATTTGTGATTACGATACATTTTTCAAACTTTTTATGTTAAAGATGAGTTTATCTAGTTTACAATTTAGTTTCAGAAATCAATTTCATATGTATAACGAAGTTTGTAAACTTTTTTGTGTTAACGCATATAAAAGTCAACGTTTTTATGAACTCTTTCTTTTTCTGTTGGCTTTTGTCTTTCTATTTGATTCAAGATAGATGAAATTTGTTAGGATTTGGATTAGTTCTTCTTGGTCTTTCATCCTTCTTCTATTGTGAAATTTGACTTCCTTCATATTTTTTTGAATCAACGTACATAGAAATGCAATTTTTACTAGACGTA
>NW_020624986.1:0-479 GCF_003573695.1 Papaver somniferum | reverse complement strand
AGAACTAATCCAAATCCTAACAAATTTTATCTATCTTGTATCAAATAGAAAGACAAAGCAAACACAAAAAGAAAGAGTTCATAAAAATGTTTAATTTTATATACGTTAAATCAAAAAAGTCTACACATTTCGTTATAAGTCGGAAATTGATTTCTGAGACTAAATTGTAAACTAGATAAACTCATCTTTAACAGAAAAAGTTTGAATAATGTATTGTAATTACAATTAATATGGACTAAGGAAATACGTCTAGTAAAAATTGCATTTCTATGTACGTTGATTCAAGAAAATACGAAGGAAGTCAAATTTATCAATAGAAGAAGGATGAAAGACCATGCAGAACTAATCCAAATGCTAACAAATTTCATCTATCTTGATTCAAATAAAAAGACAAAGCCAGCAAAAAAAGAAAGAGTTCATAAAAATGTTGAATTTAATATACGTTAACTCAAAAAAGTCTACACACTTCGTTATAAGTC
>NW_020624985.1:0-630 GCF_003573695.1 Papaver somniferum | reverse complement strand
TTTAACAGAAAAAGTTTGAAAAGTATATTTTAATCACAAATAATATATCCTAAAGCATTACGTCTAGTAAAAATTGCATTTCTACGTACTTTGATTCAAGAAAATATGAAAGAATGCAAATTTCATAATAGAAGAAGGATGAAAGAATAAGAAGAACTAATCCAAATCCTAACAAATTTCATCTATCTGGAATCAAATAGAAACAAAAAGCGAACATAAAAGAAAAGAGTTCATAAAAATGTTGAATTTTATATACGTAAACTCAAAAAAGTCTACGCACTTCGTTATAAGTCTGAAATTGATTTCTGAAACTAAATTGTAAACTAGATAAACTCATCTTTAACAGAAAAAGTTTGAAAAGTGTGTTGTAATCACAAATAATATGTTCTAAGGAATTACGTCTAGTAAAAATTGCATTTCTATGTACGTTGATTCCAGAAAATATGAAGGAAGTCAAATTTCACAGTAGAAGAAGGATGAAAGACCAGCCAGAACGAATCCAAATTCTAAAAAAATTCATCTATTTGAATCAAATTGAAAGACAAAGCCAACACAAAAAGAAAGAGTTCATAAAAATGTTGAATTTTATATACGTTAACTCAAAAAAGTCTAGACACTTCGTTATAAGTC
>NW_020624984.1:0-2594 GCF_003573695.1 Papaver somniferum | reverse complement strand
TTGCAGCCCAATTGCCTTTTCTATAATTTGAGTATTATTTCCCCTGCTGCCGGCCATCATAAATTGCTACATTAGATACTCTATTTCTCTGAATTCCCTCCTGTTATTCTCTATGGCTCTCTTCAAATCTTCCCGTTCATTCTGTTCTCCTCGTCCCTTGATTTCTCGCCGGAATTCGCGATGTTCTTCGGTTATTAATGCCCTTTCTGGAACATACTTTTCTCTTCGTGCATCGTTCTCTGCTTGTTTTCTCTTTAAATTATTGTTTGTAATTATCAGTTTCTCATTTTGTCTTTCTAACCTTATGCGCTCTTTCACCAAGTCTTCTTTCTTTCGTCTTTCTTGATAAAGTTCATTTTTTAATTGTTCCATCTCTTCTTCTTCACAAGCCCTTTTCCCCTTACCTCGTGAATTACGATGTTCAATCCCTTCCTCTGGTATTTTATCACCACCCCTTTGCGCTTAGAGGCGTTCGTCTTTACTTCCTTTTGCGGGGTCTGTTTTTATTTGTTAGCAGGAGTTTCCTTTTCGTTTCTAGATACCTCGCTTCCTTCAGTCGTCCTTCCCCTCTTTGCTTTTCTGCTTTGCTTTATTTCAACTTGACTTCCCTTTTCTGAAGTAATTTCACGTTCCTTTTCTCCACCAATCGATGTTCTATCTACCTCTTTTACGTCTTTCTGTGTTGGGACCAGCTCTTCGCCTATCTCAATTGTGAATACCATCAATTGCTACGCTCTTCTTTCCTTGCAGGATTTCTTCTTTTGTTCGATTTTCCTTCTTAAATTCTTCTCATAGTTGTGGACATCTTTTTTAATGCACTCTCGTGTGTCCCTGGGATCTCCCCTTATCTCGCCAATTGCACTTGGCATAGGAAACCGTATGGCATGGTGATATGTGGATGCAACCCTTTTTATCCCATGTATCCATGGTCTCCCTATGAGAGCATTGTAAGGTGAATCTATGTTTATTACACAGACTGTGACCTTTGTTTCCAGCTCGCCGGAGAAAATATTTACATCCAGTTCTCCCTTTGGCCTTGATGCAACCCCATTGAACCCATATATGTTGTGTGTTGATGGCACGAGATCCGATTCCTTGTATCCCATAGTTCTAAATGTATGATAAAAGAGTATATCGACCAAGCTCCCCGTATCTACCAGAATCCTATTAATTGCCCAAATTTTCCTTTTTCCGACTTGGTCTTCTTCCCGTCTTGAGTATTTCCAAAAATTCAGGGTTACAACCAACAGGTTTGTGTGAGAATTTCCTCCTTCAGGTGCATCCTTTGCCGAGAATATTATTTCCCTTCTTTGCCATTCTTCTAATGGTTCTTTCGTGGTGACGCCGAATATTTCATTTCCTTCAAAGTCCCTCTTATGCACCCTTTAAAGTATGTTATCATGAAAATTCTGGATGCTCTTTGTTGCATGTATTATCGTATTTCCTAGAGCATAGCTCGGTCGACCTCGCATGCTTTTCTATCTCAAGCATGTTTGTCAATGTTAGTGATCAAAACTAGGACTCTTAATTTCTAGTCCACATAGCTAAGTCTCGGACTAGGATAGAAGTGTAGTTGAGCTCAAGGACTTCATGGCGATTCATCATATAACGACGAAGATCTAATCAAGGAACCGTGGAACTTCATCAACAAAAAGGTATGTGGAGACTTGAAATTATCTATCACTCAAAAGTCTATCTCTTCTATCTCCTACTTCTTATGAGACAAAAGTCGTATGTTATATAGACTGGATCACACACATTTGATATTTCGAGACGAGAATATCTCGTCTATCTATATCTAGAAATCAGGTGTTGGTAAAGCGTTTTTCTTTGATCGGGTTTATCTTCACCTAATGACGAAATTCATATTGTTTCAATCACTTTGAAAATCGCTTTGACGAGATATAGTGTAAGAACTATATAACGTCCTCTAAGAATGTTTCAATGGTTGGAATGAGAGTTTAGGTCAATATAACCAATGATGGATATAAGCATTGTGTGGTAACACGTATGTGCATAAGTCTCATTCCTTAATCCGAAGTTTGGGAAATTTGTTGATTGAGAGAAACCGGAGGAATTGGATTTGCCAAGTCCGCGAACTGACGGAAGTTCTCTTGCCGAGAATTTCTGCTGGAATTTTCAAAAAACTCGTTTGTGTGTTTAGTCCGCGAACCTAGTCCGCGAACTGGCGGAAGTCTCCTTGCCGAGATTTTCTGCTGAGTTTGGAAAACTCTATCGGTTGCCTTAAGTCCGCGAACTTGCTTGCGTACTTGAGTGGGTTACGATCTAAAGATGTTCTCTGAACATGAAACTTAAATTACTAAGGAATGCAGTATGCAAACCGTGGCTATAAAGTTCATGAGACGATTCAATCGGATCGAATCATCTTTGTTTCAATTGTATCTTGTATAGTTACATAAGATCTCATAGCAATTGAAAAACTCTCTAACTAGTTCATTTGAATCAATTGAACTAGTTATGGTGAAGAAGAACAAGGTTAATATGAAATGCTCATATGGTTAACCTTTTGGGTTACTATGTTGAACCAACATACACGTACACATTTGGGAACGATTTTCACAAACCCAGTAAAC
>NW_020624983.1:0-817 GCF_003573695.1 Papaver somniferum | reverse complement strand
ATCGAAAACTAGCTTGTTACACACAAATGAAATGCACGTTTCTAGGCTTGTGTAACCGTACCCAAACTTGTACATTTGTTGGTTCAACAATAGTTAACCAAATGGTTAGCCATATGATCACTTTCATATCAACCATATTCTTTTCACCATAACTAGTTCAATTGACTCAAATGAACTAGTTAGAGAGTTGTTCAATTGCAAGGAATTCTTATGTAACTACACAAGACACAATTGAAGCAAAAACGATTTGATTAACTCGAATCGGTTCATGAACTATAGCCACGGTTTGCAATTTTCATTCCTTAGTTTATATAAGAATAAGTTCACAAACATCGTTTTTAGATATAACCTACTCAAGTTCGCGGACTTAAGTTCCCGGACGGAGTTCACAAACCCCAGCAGAATTTCTCGGGTCGAGAACTTCCGCCAGTTCGCGGACTGAGTTCGGGGACTTAGCTCACGCCACTATTCCGGTTCTCTTGATCAACAAAGTTCACAAACTTCGGTTCAAGGAATAAGGACTTATACATATATGTGTTTCCACAACAATGCTTATTTCCTTCAATGGTTATATTATCTAAACTCTCATTTCAATCATTGAAACATTCTTAGAGGACGTTGATATTCTATAGTTGTTATACACAAACTATTTTTCGTCAAAGTAAGCAATTTTCAAAGTGATTGAAAGTTGTCATGACTTTCGTCACTAGGTAAAGATGAACTTGGCTAAAGCGAAAGCTTACCAACACATATTTTGAGAAATAGATAGGCGAGATAAACTCGACTCGAAATAGCAAATGTGTATAATCTAAGTCTA
>NW_020624982.1:0-675 GCF_003573695.1 Papaver somniferum | reverse complement strand
TCCTCTTCCTCCCCTCCATCATCATCGGTTCCTTTAAATTCTTCTTCATCTTCATCATTATTAGTTTCTTCCTCCATAATTTCATTTTCGTTGCCTTCACGGTTAGTTTCGACTCCGACCTCTTCTTGATCATTATGTTCCACTCCTTCTAGCTCAACTCAAGATTCAGCCACAAGTTGTTCCCTCAACTTAATTTCAAACTTATTCTTCATCTTCTTCTCATTCTTGTGGATACCTCTATTATTAACACCTCAATGCTTATCACCGCGAGGGGTGGGCGTGTGATCAATCGGGGTTAAGTCATTTCCTCTCTTTTTCTTCCTACACAAGCATTACAATTGATTGATTTACTAAAGGTAAAACAAATAATATAGACAACAAAAAACAAAACAAAATGGTGAGCCTGCATAGTTACGGTTTGTAACCAATGAACGGAGACCAACCGTACCACTCACACGGTTGGTAAATAGTGGATCGAGACCAACCGTATCAACGATACGGTTGGTAACTGATGTATCGAGATCAACCGTAACTAAACTACGGTTGGTATTTTATCTTAGTTTTCAACCGTAAGTTTTCTTTGGCCAAATACTAACATACAGGATGTTCTACGGTTGGTAATGGATGTTGAGTTACAAGTCGTAACTCAAATACGGTTGATAATTGATGGAATTA
>NW_020624981.1:0-437 GCF_003573695.1 Papaver somniferum | reverse complement strand
CCCGCCCCGTACGTTCCCATTTTAGGATTTTATATTTTTATTAATTATTTATATTATATTTAAACTAAGATATTATATTATATTATATTATAAAAGAAAAGGTAAAAGTATAAGATATCATTAATTATTTATATTATATTTAAACTAATAAATTATATTATATTATATTTAAACTAAGAAATTATACTATATTATATTATAAAAGAAAACGTAAAAGTATAAGATATCATTAATTATTTATATTATATTTAAGCTAAGAAATTATATTATATTATATTATTTCATTATTGTATTGATTATATTATATTATTTAAGCTTTCTTTATTATATATATTATATTACTTTATGTGTATATTACACAGTGATCCCAAAATGACAACTATATCCACACGAGGTGAATCCGAACAGTCTGAACACCATGTCGAGACAATTCCAAG
>NW_020624980.1:0-626 GCF_003573695.1 Papaver somniferum | reverse complement strand
GGAGAATGATAATCACCCCCAAACTTAGAGTTTTCTGTGTCTCTAGAAAGACTAGTCACAACTTCCCTAATTTCTAGGTCATCAGATTCCTGAAAATGGTCAATTGCTTCTTCTAAGTATGGTTCATCCTCACTCATCTCTACGAGTTTATAATCTTTTAAGACTAGTGTTTCTAAATCGGTAGATTCTAAATAGTATTCTCAGGGTAAACTCTTTCCTCTAAATCATTATCGGCTTTGTAAACAGGAAATACTACATCGTCTAAAACGGGGGTATCTCTAGTCAAATCCTCGTCCTTTTGAATAGGTGAATAAGTATTAAAATTATTTGGATTTGAACTAGAAATAATATTATCATTAAAGAGCTCATTGGGAGTAACAGATTCCTCATCACTATGCCTATATATTTCAGATTCTTCATCAATACTATCCTCATCACAGTCCTCATTATAATAACATGAAAAAGGTCGAACCTCATCAAAACAAGTAGTGTTACCAATTCTAACCTCGTCATCTTGATTATGTGAATAAAAACTATCCTTATTTTCGAGGGTGGTATTGGGAAAACTACACTGGAAATTAAGACTATCCTGAGCAAGTTTTTCCAAAATCCTATTTGTACTCTCA
>NW_020624979.1:0-360 GCF_003573695.1 Papaver somniferum | reverse complement strand
TTTTGTTTTTTTTATTTTTCTTTTATTTTTTTTCTTTTTCTTTTATGGGCTTGTCTTAATTATTATTATTGTTTTTATTTTCTTTTATGGGTTGTGCTAATTTATGCTAGGTTTAGACCAAAAACTTTTCCAAAGCCCAATTTTAATCCAAAAACAAAATCCCTTATTAAAACCAAAACCCATTCAAAACCAAATCTTCGTAACCCTTGTGGGCCAAAACTGTTTCCGATTGCTCTGACTAAAATGTTAGTTAAGGTACCTAATAGGACATGATTGTGACCTACAGAGACCAAACAAACAGACTTGTTAGAATTAACCCAGACGAACCTATCGAAATTCTAAGTTCTGAGGGAGACAGTC
>NW_020624978.1:0-651 GCF_003573695.1 Papaver somniferum | reverse complement strand
GGACATTTGAGTGAAACGCAGAGTTCCACAAATTTCCTCGAATTCTCTCACGTGGTGGTACGGGTTTTCATTCTCAACACCTCTAAAAATAGGAAGCATCTGTATTGTGCTTGATTTCAGCTCATAATGGCCATTAGCCTCGGGTAGCACAATACAAGAAGGTTGACTGGCTCTAGTTGGGTACATATAATCCTTGAGGGTACGGGGTTCTCCCATTGTTTCTGGTTGATCTGGACTGTCTCCCTCAGAACTTAGAATTTCGATAGGTTCGTCTGGGTTAATTCTAACAAGTCTGTTTGTCTGGTCTCTGTAGGTCACAATCATGTCCTAGTAGGTACCTTAACTAACATGTTGGTCAGACAGAGCAATCGGAAACAATTTGGTCCACAAGGGTTATGAAGATTTGGTTTTGAATGGGTGTTGGACTAACAGGGGATTTTGGTTTTTGGTTTAAAGTTGGGCTTTGGAAAATTTTTTGAGCTAAACCTAGCATAAATTAGCATAACTCATAAAAGAAAATAAAAACAATAATAATAACTAAGACAAGCCCATAAAAGAAAAAAGAAAAAATAAAGAAAAATAAAGAAAAAAAAAATAAAAAAAAATAATTACAGTCCCAAATATAAAAAAAGAAAAAATAAATAAATAAAA
>NW_020624977.1:0-667 GCF_003573695.1 Papaver somniferum | reverse complement strand
AGTTGGGCATTGAGATGGTTAACGATGAAGGTTTTCAAGTTATGATTGCTAACGGGTCTCGGATTCCATGTCTTGGGCAGTGCCAAAACGTAGAATTTCTTCTTCAAAATACTTCTTTTGTGAGTGACTTCCATGTGTTGGTGTTAGGTGGATGTGACATGGTATTAGGAGCGCATTGGCTCCAAACTTTAGGACCAATTCGGTGGGATTTTAAAAACTTAACGATGGAGTTCGAGGTAGGCGACACAAATATCCGACTACTAGGACGTCAAATTAAGGAAAACCAACTAGTTTCAATGCACACAATGGAGAAGTTAATCAAACAGGGGGCTCCAGATTTAGTTTGTTGTGTTCAAAACTTGGAAACGAGTCAGACATCGTCCAAGTTACAAAAGGAGATTACACAATTAATTGCTCGTTACACTCCCGTATTTACAACACCCACCAAGTTGCCACCGATGCGAACTCATGACCATAAGATACCGCTGTTATCAGAAGTTGCATCGGTAAATCTCCGACCATACCGTTATGCGCACTGTCAAAAAGTGGAAATCGAACGACTAGTCCAAGAGATTTTGGAAGAAGGTTTAATTAGACCAAGCACTAGTCCCTTTTCATCACCAGTCCTTTTGGTCAAGAAGAAGGATGGAACGTGGCGGATGTGCAT
>NW_020624976.1:0-504 GCF_003573695.1 Papaver somniferum | reverse complement strand
GGTCTTTCATCCTTCTTCTATTGTGAAATCTGACTTCCTTCATATTTTCTTGAATCAACGTACATAGAAATGCAATTTTTACTAGATGTATTGCATTAGAACATATTAATTGTAATTACAATACATTTTTCAAACTTTTTCTGTTAAAGATGAGTTTAACTAGTTTACAATTTAGTCTCAGAAATCAATTTCCCACTTATAACGATGTGTGTAGACTTTTTTGAGTTAACGTATATTAAATTCAACATTTTTATGAATTGTTTCTTTTTGTGTTGGCTTTGTCTTTCTATTTGATTCAAGATGGATGAAATTTGTTAGGATTTGGATTAGTTCTGCATGGTCTTTCATCCTTCTTCTATTGTGAAATTTGACTTCCATCATATTTTCTTGAATCAACGTACCTAGAAATGCAATTTTTAATTGACGTATTTCCTTAGAACATATTAATTGTAATTACAATACATTTTTCGAACTTTTTCTGTTAAAGATGAGTTTATCTAGTTT
>NW_020624975.1:0-1008 GCF_003573695.1 Papaver somniferum | reverse complement strand
TATTTCAAGTCATTTTTACGAAAGCAAAGCGTGTACAGCTGCCTATGCTTTTCGTTAAAAATTCTGTTTTTGTTCTTTGGACTTTCAATTCCATACAGAACTAGACAAATGATGGATCATTAGAAAGCTTACATGTCATAGAAAAAAAATCAAGTTTAAAAAGGAAAAAAATTTCACGTCATTTTTACGAAAGCAAAGCGTGTACAGTTGCCTATACTTTTCGTTAAAAATTCGGTTTTGCTTTTTTGACCTTCAATTTCAGTTAGAGATAGACTAATAATGGCTCAATATAAAGATTACATATCATAGAATAATATGAAGTTTAAAAAGGAACAAAATATTTCAGTTCCTTTTTAGGAAAGCAAAACGTGTACAACAGCCTATGCTTTTCGTTAAAAATTCGGTTTTTCTCTTTGGAACTTAAATTTCAATCATAAATAGACAAATATTGGATCATTCGAAAGCTTACATATCATAGAACAATATAAGGGTTTTAAAAGGAACAAAATATTTTAGTTCATTTTTTGGTAAGCAAAGCGTGTACAACTCCCTATGCTTTTCATTAAAAATTCGATTTTTCTCTTTGGACCTTAAATTCCAGTTAGAACTAGATAAATGATGGCTCATTAGAAAGTTTACATATCATAAAACGATAGCAAGTGTAAAAAGGAATAAAATATTTCAGGTCATTTTTACGAAAGCAAAGCGTGTATGCTTTTCGTTAAAATTTTGTTTTTGTTCCTTGGACTTTCAATTCCAGTCAGAACTGGACAAATGATGGACCATTAGAAAGCTTACATTTCATAGAAAAATATCAAGTTTAAACAGGAAAAAAAAATAAGGTCATTTTTACGAAAGCAAAGCGTGTACAGTTGCCTATACTTTTCGATAAAAATTCGGTTTTGCTCTTTAGACCTTAAATATCATTCAGAAATAGACAAATAGTGGCTCATTAGAAAGCTTACATTTCATAGAACAATTTCAAGTGTAAAAAGGAATAAAATATTT
>NW_020624974.1:0-677 GCF_003573695.1 Papaver somniferum | reverse complement strand
TTTTCGTTTTAGCCTTCTGCTACGCCCTTTGGGTTTCATCGTTCTCTCATTCAGAACTTCTGGAGCTTTTTGTACGATCACACTTGTAGTGTTAGCATCGTCGAGGTCAGAAGAATTACTTTTCTTGACCTCTGAGCTAGATACTCGCTGTGGTAAGTGGTTCAACCCTCCTGGTTGAACAAGATGGCTATTATCGTTCTTCTCGAAGGGGTTTCCCTTGCCTTCGGAGTTAGAATCGTCAGTCAGTCCTTATCGATATCGGTCATCGGGTTGTCCCTCTCCTGGGATCAGAGCTTCTCCTTGCTCTTCATCGTCGAGTCCTTCTGTTTGGGCTCCACCATTTTCACCTTGGCTCGTACAAGCAGATCGTCTCGTAACCATTACCTTCCCTGCAACATATGCAATAATACTTAATTTGTCTTTTCTCTAGAAAAGTGGGACCCTAAGTTTGCAGGTCACGTGCAATTAATATGATATAGTTCAGACTAGACAGTTTAGTACAGGAAGACTTTGCAGTAAATTTTGGAAACATATGAAAATGTCAAAACATTTATTTCAAGAGTGAGGTATTGATGATGGAGGGAAAGATGTTTTTCCAGTCCTCTCTTTTCGAGGAAATAACTCCATCATTACACCTCCCTTTTTTAAGAAAGAAATCTTATCAGGATGATTGAGTA
>NW_020624973.1:0-1043 GCF_003573695.1 Papaver somniferum | reverse complement strand
ATAAATATTTAGAAAACACCAGCTTTGCCCTCATTAACTTAGCCTTTTATCTTCTTCGTCCAAAAATTCGTGAAAATAAGCGATTGATTAATGATTATCTCCGTTGTCGAATACTTATAAGTTATAAGTGTGTATGTTCACCATTTTGGAGAATTGAATTAGGATTGATCATGGGTGGAGGAGGAGCGATACGGAGAAGTACATCAAAAGCAATTGGTAATTTACAAAGATGTACCATCTTCACCTTACTGAGCGTGTTTTTTATGCTCCTTGTTCAGCCGCCATCGCATCAAATCCTAAACCTAAACTTGCTGATTCAATAACAACTCTTTTATCAGTTCATAATAACCATCTTCTTCGTATTCTTGCATGAACTGAACGATTGGGAATTTGATTATACCAAAGAAGATTAGCATCTACCAAAGTTAATGACCACCATTGAAATGCAAAAAGTAGTATGTGGTGAATGTAATGGTTACTTGTTTTTTCTTTCATGGAAGGGATTGCAAAGAAAAAAATGTTAAAAGAGCGTTAAGATCTATGTTCTCACTTGATTGCTTGATTATGAATTTTAACCCTAGTTAAGTTCAAGGGCACAACAGATATTTTTACATTTTCTGAAACGGTCAATCCCTCCCCTCAAATTTTGGTTCCCTCCTCATAATCTTTTCCTCCTCAAATCCATTTTCTGCCTCCTAATAACATGACTCTTATCTTTGCATACATTACCGCAACAAACAAATCACAAAAAAGATTAATTACTAATCCAGTCACCGTGCTATCGGACACACATACTCCACCAATCCCCCATGGCTCCTTCCAGCTAGAAGCCAAATCTTAACATTAACATTTCCCATGTACCGTCCACTGTCAGCTACTAGCACCTTGGTATATTAATAAATTCAAGTACAGAACAATCAAAAACGATGAAACAAATTTACATTCTGATTTCTAATAATCAGGCAGTCATCCATAAATTAATTATATACTAATTATATACCAATAATCTTATGTATACTACACATTACTGGCGCTAGTTTTAA
>NW_020624972.1:0-459 GCF_003573695.1 Papaver somniferum | reverse complement strand
TGTCCCTCGCACTTCAAAACGCGCGAATAGTTATTTGCTGAGTGAACAGGAAAAAAGAAAACTCCACACTTTGATGTCTTTTCGCCTTCCGCGACGGCGTAGAATGGCTCGTGGCCAGGAGCGACCGACGGTATCTCGCCTCCATGGCCCAGTCGGTAGAGCACCCGCCCAGAGCGTCGCAGGTCGACGGTTCGACTCCAGGCTCGGCAACATTTTTCGCTTTCCGCTTAGTGTTAGTGTAAGGCTTAGGGCCGACCTGAAGTTCAAGTAGAATTGGAACACGGCTCACCTCCGTTGGCTGGGTAGCTCTGGTGGCAGGGTCACTGTAACTGTCGAATTGACTCGGCGCTCGTGGTTGTGGGTTCGAATCCCGCGTACCGCTGATGGTAAGGCCTCTGAATCTGGGTTTCAGTCTTGCTCACCTTGCGACACCCGTAAGTCCAACAACCAAAGTCCTCT
>NW_020624971.1:0-1276 GCF_003573695.1 Papaver somniferum | reverse complement strand
GAGAAGGTTCTCAAGAATAAACAAACTAGGTGAAATAAAAGATTCAACAAACGTTAGTCAAACAAATCAATAATCGAAAACTTAAATAACAATGCAATCTTCTAGTTTCCCACCAACGGTACTAATAGAGCTTCTCAATCCCAAAGAAGACTTTAAACTGCACGGACGTCAGAGATTTCGCCTAATTAGGTTACTCTCCTCTCCAAATAGGCAGCTACACCAGTGCTGTCATGAAGGATTAGTTTGCTAGAGATGTAAATATACGTTTTTATAGATCAAGGAAGTTTGGACACCAAGGAATTTCCAAAAGCGAAAATATTCTCAAGATATGCAATAAATAGCAAAATTCGGTTTTCATAATTTCTGTAAAGATGCTCAAATCTTAATGTTGACATTATTCACGTATCAATATTAACCAAATATATTTTCGGTATCTCTAATATTTCTAGACTAACAGAAAATTCGAAAATCTGCACCATAATCCAGTTTCACAAGCACAACACAATAGTAGAGGTCACTTTTAGAATTGTAATAACTGGGCTTGCATATTGGGTTGCAAGTTGCAACAATGGGACTAGTTAAAGGGTATTTCTGTAAATCATATAAATTCCCTTATAAAATCACCAAAACCCTACAATTCATTAGAGGTTTTATAATGAGAGTGAGACTAGCAGTGAGTGAGGCGACCAGTAACCTGAGTTTTTCCTACCGCTTCTGGATCCGAGGTTCTATAACATGCCCGTAGTTCTATAACAAGATGCATAACTATACACAAATAAAAGGCTTAGACATATGTACTAAATATGCAAAACATATTTAAGGCAGATTTAAGTAGAAATAACATGTAAATATGCAAACCAAAATTAGCCATTGTATTGCCATGGGACTAGAGCAATGACAAGAAACCGTAGTGTTGAAAAACTATTCAAAATCCTTGATAACACCAAGTTCATGATAGAAGAGTTGTTGGATCATGATTTTTGTTACACCAAGATTAATTACAAACAACCAATTTGAAGGTTACTTTAAACAAACATTTAACACAAGGATCTTCAAATGAAAAACTACACTGACATTGCAACAGTACAAACTGAAAACACTTCTTCAAATCTCACTTGATTTGCCTCAAGTAGCTTTTATCATCTTCAAATTTCTTTTTCTCTACAAATTTATTTTGCATGTAAATGCATCTAACATTTCAACCTTTGGCTCCGCCATCACCGTTCCCAGTCCTGAATTTATATACTGTTTTTTGGGGGATTGATAAGAGTCGGCT
>NW_020624970.1:0-269 GCF_003573695.1 Papaver somniferum | reverse complement strand
GGGAGTTGAAAATAAGCATAGATCCGGAGATTCCCGAATAGGTCAACCTTTCGAACTGTTGCTGAATCCATGGGCAGGCAAGAGACAACCTGGCGAACTGAAACATCTTAGTAGCCAGAGGAAAAGAAATCAAAAGCATTCCCGTAGTAGCGGCGAGCGAAATGGGAGCATCCTAAACCGTGAAAACGGGGTTGTGGGAGAGCAATACAAGCGTCGTGCTGCTAGGCGAAGCGGTGGAGTGCTGCACCCTAGATGGTGAGAGTCCAGTA
>NW_020624969.1:0-1182 GCF_003573695.1 Papaver somniferum | reverse complement strand
TTTTTTTTTTTTGAGTACAAAAAATTACAAGACAAAAATTTACAAGGCCATGAGAGAAGGACTTTAAAAACTTGGATCTTCACAACTTAAGATGTCTTGGTATCATGAATTCCAACAACTTATATCATTTTCTCTTACAACTTCTTGTAACTAAGTCTTCAACTTTGATTTTTGAATTATTCTTTTCTATTGTTTCTTCTAAACCTTAAACGTCTTCAACTTTCTTCATAGATTTTGATGTCACTCTGTCTATTGATGATGATAAGTTTCTACTGAGAGAGAGTCATAATCCAGTAACTATGATTATATTGTGAGGTTGCTTTGTCTTTCTGGCATTTCCTGACCTACTTGCCTTTCCATCACGGTTACCCTCTAAAAGGAACAAGTTCTCTCCTGAATTTCAAAGATCTCAATGTCTTTTTCTCTAATTTCTCAATAAGTTGTTATCCCTAGCATTCCAATTTCTATCTTTTCGATGAGAAACATTATGTAAACTTAGCTAACCGGATACCATGTGACACTAGAAGTTTCAAAAGTGCAACTAAAAAGTTTCTCCCATACCCCCAAACTTAAATCTAACATTGTCCTCAATGTTCTAAAGATAAAATTAAAAGCATATGAACAAGGAGAAACTGTTACCATTTGAAGCAAAAGGGTTAAGGAAAGATATTACCGTGTTGCATGAGATTGGGTTACCTCCCAAGAAGTGCTAAGTTTAAAGTCTTCAGCCAGACATCAAAAGGAATTAGTTACCTCAAAGAATCATATAGAAGTAGCCGGAATAATTGTGGGTCATCTGGATCAAAAAGTGCTAACCACAAGAAGAGGAAACTGCAACAGACCAAGAAGATACCAAACATACCCTTATTTAACTTTTTATTTAAGACAACTATCTCTAGTTGTGGCTGAGGTTCAGGCCCTATAAAAGGGTCTAAATAAAAAAATTTCATAGGCAAGACTTCCTCAAAAGAAGGATTCTTAAGATCAGGTTGTAGAGTCTGGAAATACTCAAGTAGGAACTTAGAAGCACATAACAATAACCTGAACAACTGCGGATCCTTAAAGTCAATTAGACTTGACTCACAAAACTGACCACAATGAAAGAGTTGGTCTTCCTTAAGAAAATGTGTCGACCCTATTCTCCTAAAGTAATTAGGTTTAGTCTCAAAACTTAATAACCGA
>NW_020624968.1:0-854 GCF_003573695.1 Papaver somniferum | reverse complement strand
GGGAATGTCGTGGTATTATCAAAATTTTAATTGATTTTTTCCTTTCTGTATAGAGTTTAACTAGTGTTTAAAGGATTATAAAAAGCTAAAATCGACAAAATTTGTGAAGCAGCTGAGAAAATAGATGTAAGTATTCAAATCATCTACCTAAACTACTTTGAGTCATGGATATGTTGATTTGTGAATTTTCCATTCATTTTGCTCGTATTGTTCAATATTTTATTTTTGTTAATTAGCTTAACTACTTTATGAGGAGCCTTTCTTATTTGTCTGGCTAACTGTTTGAGAATTGACTCAGATAGTCATGAAGTGAGTACCCGTAATATTTCCTGTCTTTTCCTTCCATTTTTATGTTGTATTAGTGATGTACTTTTTTTTTACTTAATATTGGTGGTTATGGCTTGGACATCACGTGTTGTTGTCACCAAAATTCCGAAATGTAATAATGTGGACGTAATCTAATATTATTTCTTTTATCAGGTGTACTCTGAGACTGTCAGCAATCAAGCACTATCTAATGAACATGGACTAACTAAGGAGCCTTACAGATTCAAGGTTGGATACGATAAGCTTGTCATTGCTGCAGGAGTCGAATTTTTGACATTTAACATAAATGGAAAGGGCACGCATTCTTCTCCTCCATGAAGTGAATAACGCGCAAGAAATTAGGAAGAGGCTTCTTCTTAATGATGAAGGTTGACAATCCAGGTCAGTAATATCTTTGATTTCTATGTTTCTGTCCGGTTGTTTTATGACTTTATTAGTCACCGTAAAACTGCTTTTCAACTATCATTTGATTTGAAACTTGATCTGCACTAATTGTTACTGGTGGTATCTATTAGAGTAGTAGAGTC
>NW_020624967.1:0-1334 GCF_003573695.1 Papaver somniferum | reverse complement strand
GAACAACACCACATGATATGAATCACCCCCATGAATTAGAGTTTTATTCTTGTAATAGCTCCGACCTTAGGATTGAAAATTATCCTAGATTGCAAAATTCCTATCATGATGATGATGATGATTATGATGTTATGTTAGAAGAACATGTCTATACTGAAAATGTTATGGAACCTTTGGGTTCAAATACATTAGGCTTCTCTGCCCCGACCTTAATGCATGATATTTCTTCTAGTATTCCATGTGATGTTTCCCCTGATTTGCCGATGCATAAAAATCAATCTGTTGATGATGTTGATAATTCTGATTGTGATCTTGCCAATTTTATTGATGATTGTGAGCATGATGTGACATGTGTAGATGAGTTAGAAGATTTTGATTTGATTGATAATGATATGCCTATTCTTCTACCTAAGTCACAATCTGATGGCCTTCCACCCAACCTAGATTTGGTTTGTACCCATATTGTCAAACCAACTTTTCTGAAGATTCCCAATCTAGGATTGGAACTGTGTGCTTCCCAAGTCCTCTTGGACTATTTAGCTTCAAAATATAACACTTTTAAAGAGCCACAGTTGGAATGCATTTCTTTGCCCATCCCGAACAAAGTCCATTTTCAGTTAGACCTTTTGAATCCTGAACCCCTAAAATTGTTAGATTTTGTGCTTAAAAGTGAACCTGTTGAAAAATTTAGGTTTAGGGGTGATTCATTCGGTTTTTCACTCTCATTCCCATTTAAGTCCAATTTTAGTGTTTTGAAACTTTCTATGTCTTTACACTTTTTCTTTTGGGTTGATCCTCAACTCTTTAGACTTTTGGTGTATGGTGAATTTTTTGTATATAATCAAGTAGATAAATTTTAAAAACTTTTGTTCCTTTTGTATATATTTTGCTAATCCAATATGATCTCGGCTGAAATATGTTGGATTTTTGCCTTGAATAACGGAGTTTTAATTCTGCCTTCGCCGAAATCGGGTATTCTCTCTCCTTTTACTCTACTCAACATGTCCCTTTCCATATGTTGCATTTTAATTCTTTCCATATTTTGAAACATTGAGGACAATGTTTAGTTTAGGTCTGGGGGTATAGAGTAGATACCATGATAATTTGCTATAATTGAAAACGAACTCCTTCTTCTTTTTGAAAAAATTGAAAAATTCCAAAAAAAATTAAAAAATCAAAATTCAAAAACAATTAAAAAATGAAAAAATCATAAAAATGGAGCTCATTTACCTTGAAATGTTGACTCTTGTGCAAATATGTATTTTTATTAGGAGTCTTAGTCTAGATATTTAGGCACCCTGATTCTAGCACAATTCACATAGTGATAAGAAATT
>NW_020624966.1:0-831 GCF_003573695.1 Papaver somniferum | reverse complement strand
TTAACATGGATTTCGACGAAGATAGCAACATTGAACAAGTGAATGCAATGTTGGATTCTATTCCTATGTTAGATACCGATAAATGGAAAGCTAGGTTCGAACCATTACAAACTTTTGAGTCTACCTTAATCCCTTGTTTAGAAGAGCCTCCTAAGTTGGACCCTAAATCTGCATTCTTAGGGCCATCTAAGACTTTTCTTGTGATTATAGCATCCGATCAGGACAGCAGGCCATAAATCTTGCTTCAAGACAATAAAGAAACTCTAGGGTTGACCATACAGGATATGAAACATATAAGTCTTACAGCTAGTATACCTCAAAAGAATTTAGAGGATGAACCACCCCATTATAATTCAGAGAAAGCAATTGACCTTTTTCAGGAACCTGATGGTCTAAAAGTTAGGAATATTGTGACTAGTCTATTTAGAGACACCCAAAATTCTAAGTTTGGGGGTAGTGATCGTCAAATAGAAGTCCCTAACTTGGGACTCGAGCCTACTGCATATGAGGTATCACTTGAGTCTATTCAGACTCCTCAACCCGATCCTCCTGATACTATCCAGGAGGAAATCCAGCTATTAAAGTCCCGTTTTTCGGATGAATCTATTTTTCAAGACACTCATATGAAGCCCAATCCAGTTGTCTTGCAAGAAACTTTCAATGAGGTTGTGCTCCTTATGTTATTTTTTCTGATCCTGTGCAGTTGTTTCATATTAGTGGAAGTTTTATTTGGTTTTGATGACCCACAATTATTTCGACTACTGATATATGATTTGAAAGGTAACTAGCCATTTTATGAAACTTGATGTCTGGCTGAAGACTTTAAACTTA
>NW_020624965.1:0-751 GCF_003573695.1 Papaver somniferum | reverse complement strand
TTTGTGTTGGCTTTGTCTTACTATTTGATTCAAATAGATGAAATTTGTTAGAATATTGATTAGTTCTGGCTGGTCTTTCATCCTTCTTCTATTGTGAAATTTGCCTTCCTTCATATTTTCTTGAATCAATGTACATAGAAATGCAATTTTTACTAGACGTAATGCCATATAACATATTATTTGTGATTACAATACATTTTTCAAACTTTTTCTGTTAAAGATGATTTTATCTAATTTACAATTTAGTCTCAGCAATCAATTTCCGACTTATAACGAAGTGTGTAGACTTTTTTGAGTTAACGTATATAAAAATTAAACATTTTTATGAACTCTTTCTTTTTGTGTTGGCTTTATCTTTCTATTTGATTCAAGATAGATGAAATTTGTTAGGATTTGGATTAGTTCTTCTTGGTCTTTCATCCCTTTTCCATTGTGATATTTGCCTGCTCCATATTTTCTTGAATCAATGTACATAGAAATGCAATTTTTACTAGACGTAATGCCTTATAACATATTATTTGTGATTATAATACATTTGTCAAACTTTTTCTGTGAAAGAATGTGTTTATCTAGTTTACAATTCAGTCTTAGAAATCAGTTTCCGACTCATAACGAAGTGTGTAGACTTTTTTGAGTTAACGTATATAAAATTCAACATTTTTATGAACTCTTTCTTTTTGTGTTGGTTTTGTCTATCTATTTCATTCAAGATACATGAAATTTGTTAGGATTTGGATTAGTTATGCATGGT
>NW_020624964.1:0-1271 GCF_003573695.1 Papaver somniferum | reverse complement strand
GAGCCTAGAAAGGAAGACCATGTAAGTCCACCTAAATTTGGCAAAACGACATGGTGCAGCAATTAAAGAAAATGACCCATTATGGTTTTTTTTATTTTGCCTACCACTCTCCGAGGTAAATTTTTCAGTCACGAAGCAAATTCTGGTCACATGATAACACTGAAGTGAAATTGTCAATGCTGAAGGTTCATAGGAAATCTTTTTCCATTATTGTGTAAACCAATCCAAATTTACTAGAAATCTGACTCGATAGATAGAAGAAATCTGACTCGATAGGAATTTCTAGTCTAGCTATGAAGAGAATCCAGGCTTTAAGATTCAGCGTCCTCGAGACCCCTTAACCAATACCGGATGTTTGTTATAATCACGTCTGACTCTTTCACACAGAAAAGAAAGAAAAAAGACGGAGATACTTATTTTGAGCTTTACCAGAGGAGAATTGAGTGACAAAGAGATCAGCTCATGATTTCAATCTCCAACAAGTTCACCACTTTTGATCCAATCAATGTCTTTTAGACTCTGGGGCTGAATCATTCTATTGTAAAATGTTGGAGTTGGAAGGTGATCAAGAAGATAAAGATATTAACATATCTGCTAGTTCCAGAAACCATCTTATAGTTTTGATTTTAGTTAAAATTTCTATGAAAAGGGTGTACTTTTTACTGAAAATTTCGATTTTTAGATGAATTTACTGACAAGCTATTAAATTTTTGTGATCATGGATTGTGGACCAGTTTACAGTTTCTCTCAAGGCTTTGATTCTGCTCGGAAAAAGGAGACTCCCTAACTCTAATCAACTTTCAGGAAATCAAGAGAGTTTGATTATAAGGTCTACATTTAACTTTGTCATGATTAGAGATTTTTATTATTTTTTTCCTTGTTAGTGATGGAGTAAACCAAAATTTAGGAAGTGACTTGCCATAACTTGTTTGAATTTATTTGAAAAAGCATGCCTTGAAATTCCATAATTCGGTTTTTGAATTAAAATGTTGATAACACAACTAGTTGATTTTGATTGGTAAATTCCATAATTCGGGTTTGATTAAAAGGACTACGTCTTTTTAGTGTATCAATCAAGGCTTTAGGACTGTTTGATCACATTGAATTCAAAATTTTGTATTGGCTGCTCGAAAGAAAATATCTGCTAAGAAGTCATTGCTATAAGGTAGACTAAAGATGTGCACGAAAGAATTGTATTTTCTTCTTCCCGATTCCCAAATTTGATGTTAGCTATCGTTAGCGGACTTGAACCTGAATTCATTTCTTGAGTC
>NW_020624963.1:0-575 GCF_003573695.1 Papaver somniferum | reverse complement strand
CAGAAGAATAACAGAGTTGCAGAGATGAGAGAATAAAAATAGAAGAGAAAGTAAAAAGAAAAGTGGAAAAAGGGGGTAAGAAGAGTATATAAAGAAGATTTTTTACTCGAAGAAATAAACACCATTAAGACGAAGAGACGTGAGCGGTTGAAAAGTAGCGGTTACAGAAGACGTGTCAAGAAATAAATGGAAGAGAGAGTACGTGTGATAAATGTGGAATATGAAAAGATAAGTAGCTGCGGAATTTCTCACATCATTCTATACTTTGCAGAGAATATATGAGAAGAGGCAAGATGTAGGATCAGAATTTCGCAATGACAATGTTTCAACGAAGTTATCAATGACACAGCATAACAGCGTCGCAGAACAGTTTCAGAAATGATAGAATAAATGACGTCATATAAGGTCACGAGAAAGATGTTATAGTCTTGCGAAGATTAGAGAGTTTGCGAAATTAACATCTGTAAGGTTGCGAGAATGTCGCAAACCATATCCGAAAATAAAGGACAGATTAGCTGTCATCCACTATGTATTTCCTTATAAATAGTCATTCGAGTTGTAAAGAAGAGAGAGAT
>NW_020624962.1:0-1141 GCF_003573695.1 Papaver somniferum | reverse complement strand
TTGAGAAGGTTATATATCTGAAGATGATTTCTGAACTTAAACTTAAAAAGACTAAGGAATGCAGTTTGCAAACCGTGGCTATAAAAGTTCATGAACCGATTCAAGTGAATCAAATCATGTTTGCTTCAGTTGTGTCTGGTGTAGTACATAATACTTGCAATCGAAAAACTTTCTAACTAGTTCATCTTGAAGTCATTTGAACTAGTTATGGTAAAGAAGAACATGGTTGATATGAAATGCTCATATGGCTAACCTTTTGGTTAACTATTTTTGAACCAACAAAGTGCATAAGTTTGGGTACGGTTAACAAACCTAGAAACGTGCATTGTCAAGTGTGTGTAAAAAGCTAAGTTTTCGATCTAACGGTTGAGAAATATTAGCTTGAATCTAAATCAGGTTTTCATCTAACGGTGGATATTGATTTCTTTGTTACCAAGGTAACTTAGTTTCAAACCCTGATTTGAAAGACTATATAAAGAAGACATATAGTATTGTGCAAAACTAATCCCCACACCTTACGTGTGATACTAGTTTGCGTGCTAGAGTCATTTCTCCTTTAACCTTTGGTTTTCTTCTTCTAAAACCAGGTTAAAGACTTAAAGAATTCATTGGGATTGTGAAGCTAGACCGTACTACTTTTATCGTAGTTGTGTGATCTGATCTTACATTTTCTATCGTACGAGTACAATTAGATTGATTGGCTTGAGATTGATATCTACGATAGGCAAGATATAAAAAGTAGTCACAAACATTTTCGTCTCATTGTTTGTGATTCCGCAACATCTTGTTTCGCTACCATACGATTAAAATTGTTGTGAGGTGATTGATAACTCTAAGCTGTTCTTCAGGATTATAAGACCGGATTATCAATTGGTTCCTATTCACCTTGATTATTATCAAAAGACGGAACAAAACCTTTAGGGTTTACCTGTGGAAGACAGATTGATCCTTTGATAGACTTGTCTGTCTGAGACAGATTTTTTTATTATCAAAGCCTGCGATTTTGGGTCGTAACAACTCTTAGTTGTGGGTGAGATCAGCTAAGGGAATCAAGTGCGCAGTATCCTGCTGGGATCAGAGACGTAGGGAGTACAACTGTACCTTGGATCAGTGGGAGACTGATTGGGGTTCAACTATAGTC
>NW_020624961.1:0-1261 GCF_003573695.1 Papaver somniferum | reverse complement strand
GAGAATCGACTCTAGAGAGCGCACTAGTATCACACAGACGTGTGGGGATTAGTTTTGCACAATGCTAGATGTCTCCTTTATATAGCCTTCAAATCAGGGTTTTGCCTTAGTTACAAAGCAATCCATATTCACCGTTAGATGAAAACCTGATTTAGATTCAAGCTAATATTTCTCAACCGTTAGATCGAAAACTTAGCTTGTCACACACACTTGGGTAGACGTTTACTGGGTTTGTGAAAACCATGCCCAAACGTGTATGTGTATGTTGGTTCAACATAGTAACCCAAATGGTTAACCATATGAGCATTTCATATTAACCTAGTTCTTCTTCACCATAACTAGTTCAATTAACTCAAATGAACTAGTTAGAGAGTTGTTCAATTGCTATGAGATCTTATGTAATTGCACAAGACACAATTGAAACAAAGATGATTCGATTCGATGAATCGGATCATGAACTTTATAGCCATGGTTTGCATAGAGCATTCCTTAGTAATTTAAGTTTCATGTTCAGAGCACATCTTTAGATCATAACCACTTAAGCTCACAAAAAAGTTCGCGGACTTAAGGCAACCGACAGAGTTTCCCAAACTCCGCAGAAAATCTCGGCAAAGAGACTTCCGCCAGTTTGCGGACTGAGTTCGCGGACTAAACACGCAAACGAGTTTTTGAAAAATCCCAGCAGAAATTTTCGGTAAGAGAACTTCCTTCAGTTCGCGAACTGGGTTCGCGGACTTGGCAAAGACAATTCCTCCGGTTTATCTCAATCAACAAAGTTTGAAAACTTAGGATTAAGGAGTACATGGTTATGTAATCTAAACTCTCATTCCAATCATTGAGATATTCTCAGAGGATGTTATATAGTCGTTATCACAGACCGTTTCACGTCAGAGCAATTCTTGAAGTAATTGAAACTTTTCATGACTTTCGTCACTAGGTGAAAATAAACTTGATCAAAGCGAAACGCTTTACCGACACACGATTTCGAGAAAAAGAAAAGTAGTGAATACTCAGTTTGAAATGTCAAATGTGTATGATCCAGTCTATATAGCATACGACTTTTTGTCTCATAAGAAGTAGGAGATATAATAGATAGACTTTTGAGTGAAAGATAAGTTCAAGTCTCCACATACCTTTTTGTTGATGAAGTTCCACGGTTCCTTGAGTGGATCTTCGTCGTTGTATGATGAATCGCCATGAAGTCCTTGAGCTCAACTACACTTTTCTATCCTAGTCCGAGACTTAGCTATAATAGACTAGA
>NW_020624960.1:0-1024 GCF_003573695.1 Papaver somniferum | reverse complement strand
CAAAAAATTTCTCAGTTCATTCTTCCAAATGAACACCTAATAAAACCTATATAAAAACAGAGTTCATTTTTTGAAATGAACACCTAATAAAACCTATATGAAAACTGAGTTGATTCTTTCAAATGAACACTTAATAAAACCTTTTAGAAAATAGAGTTCATTCTTTTGAATGAACATCTAATAAAACCTATATGAAAACAGAGTCCATTTTTTCAAATGATCACATAACAAAAATTCTATTATTATGAACAAAAAGAAGAGTTCATTCTTTCAAATTAACACATAATAAAACATGAAAATAAAGTTCATTCTTCAAATGAACACACAACAAAACTTTCATTGTTATGAACAAAAACAGAGTTCATTCTTCTGAATAAACAACTAATCAAAGTTCATTATAATGAACAAAAATCAGAGATCATTCTTTCAGACGAACATCTAATCGAAGTTCATTATTATGAACAAAAACTAGAGTTCATTCGTAAAAATGAACACACAACAAAACCTAAATCATTAAAAATCAGATCGAAGAATTAAAAAAAAATGATGACAACAAACATAGTTCTACAGGAAAGCATCATCATATCGTCTTTATCATCATCGTGGTCATCTTCATCGTGTTCATCGTCTCCAGCATCATCCAGCGAGGCTATTGTCCATCCTATGACCAAACAATAATTTCTAGGACCAAACACTAATATCTCCTTGTCTTCGTCCTTAGTCATTGTTTCTTTGCAATCAACCTTAGTCCCCTGCTGTTGATTCACAACTTCTTCTTTACCTTTCCTGTAGGTTAGGTGATAATTGATGTCGTGGTTCGAGGTCCCCTCATACAACATCTTCCATCTTGATACTAAGTCTTTCAGATTCTCACCTTTCTCTCTCTTCAGGTTGAATAGTGTGTTTCCTCCAGTTTTGAGCAAATCAAGTTGGGCATGTATTTTCATGAAAGATTCTTGTAGTGCGACTTCTGTCTTCTGATGGTGTTCAAGTCCCTTCATTTCATTCAGTTCCATCATCTTCT
>NW_020624959.1:0-740 GCF_003573695.1 Papaver somniferum | reverse complement strand
TTTTGTGCTCATCCATTGTGACTCCTAATATGATGGATTTTTGCCTTGAAATAACGGAGTTTTAATCGAGCTGCCGCCGTACAATCGGGTATTCTCTCTCCTTTTACTCTACTCAGCATGTTCCTCTTCATATATTGTTTTATAATTCTTTCCATATTTTGAAACATTATGGACAATGTTTAGTTTAGGTTTGGGGGTATAGAGTAGATACCATGATAATTTGCCATAATTGAAAACGAACTCCTTCTTCTTTTTGAAAAAATTGAAAAAATTCCAAAAAAAAATTGAAAAATCAAAATAAAAAATTAAAAAATGAAAAATCATAAAAATGGAGCTCATTTACCTTGAAATGTTGACTCTTGTGCAAATATGTAATTATTAGGAGTCTTAGTCTAGATATTTAGGCACCCTGATTCTAGCACAATTCACATAGTGATAAGAAATTTGCACGCGCACGATCTACCAATACATGTATGGCCTCGATCTTCAAGGTGTTTGATAGGAAGTTACGATTGCCAATCACTTTAGAATACTGAACGAAACTTGACTAGCTTGTTCTTTGGTTGGTTGGGATAGAAGGTGGAGGTTACATTAAGAAAGACAACCATCGAATTTAACTGGGTGCATCAAAAAGGGCTACCTCTTGCAAAGTGTCATGTAATCTTTTGTTTCCTTTTGTATATGTATCAAAAGTGTTTCTTTGTTTCAAAAAAAAAAAAAAAAAAAAAAAAAAAAAAAAA
>NW_020624958.1:0-486 GCF_003573695.1 Papaver somniferum | reverse complement strand
TTTTTTTTTTATCAAGCCAAGTTAGTCCTAGTTGCCCAGAGGTTAACAATGAAAGTAAAATGCAAACACCGTTGTATCCAAGTAAGTACAAATTGAAGACTTAAAAGAAATTAAAAGCCACCATCAGGGGCGGAGGCAACATGTTGCAACCTTGTGCAGTTGCACCCCCTCACGTTTTCAAAATCCATAGGAAGTCTAGTACATTCAAGCCAAAAAAAAAAAAGAGAGAGTTTGCACCCCCTAAAATCTTAACACTTGCACCCCCTAAGCCCAAAAGAAAAATCCATTTTGACTTTCTTTCTCCCATAATCGTTCACAGTAGGAGAGACTAGTACTCCAAAAACGCAACGCAACTCTCATACTCTCATTAGTTAGTCTAATACGTTTTTTTTTCTCCGTTACATCTTCTACTCTATTTTCAGTATCCTGGTGTCATGTAGTTGCTATAAATGTTGCTAGTCTTTCTCTGTTGCAGTAAAAAAAAAA
>NW_020624957.1:0-585 GCF_003573695.1 Papaver somniferum | reverse complement strand
GTGCTTTAGATTCGAGAGATCAATCTGTAGTACTCCGGCCTAAATCAAGACAATGACCGTTCCAGAGTAAATTCGGTCACAAGATAGGATGGGTTGATCTGTAGGAGGGAAGCTGGGAAATGTGTGGAATCAATGGTAATCAAAGATTGTGGGTGTGTGAATTCTGAATATGATAAGCTCTGAATGATTGAAATTGCTCAATTGAGAGTAGTTGCTCAATTAATGAGTTGATGATCTCGTGTTGTCGATGAGACGTGAGATTGATGATACTGTTGATGCTCATACCTCAATCATGATTCAGAGACTTATTTATATTTCTCATGACCCCATGAAGTGTGACAGTTGATGGAATCAAGGAGCGGGGAAGTGGAGATCGTGTTTGAAACCAGTTGCTCAACGTGTAGAGACTTGGTCGATTTTCCACCCACTACCTCGTGAATTCCTCAACTGATTGCACGACTTGCTCACATTCCATCGTGTGTTTGAACACACGTGCCATAGACCGCCAGACCAAAACCCTAAGTGATATCCCCCAAAGTGACACGATTGACGTCTCGTGGTATGTTAGTCAATTGATGACTTCGT
>NW_020624956.1:0-322 GCF_003573695.1 Papaver somniferum | reverse complement strand
CGACTTATAACGAAATGTGTAGACTTTTTTGAGTTAACGTATATAAAATTCAACATTTTTATGAACTCTTTCTTTTTGTGTTGGCTTTATCTTTCTATTTGATTCAAGATAGATGAAATTTGTTAGGATTTGGATTAGTTCTGCATGGTCTTTCATCCTTCTTCTATTGTGAAATCCGACTTCCTTCATATTTTCTTGAATCAACGTACATAGAATGCAATTTTTACTAGACGTATTGCCTTATAACATATTAATTGTAATTACAATACATTTTTCAAACTTTTTCTGTTAAAGATGAGTTTATCTAGTTTACAATTTAGTC
>NW_020624955.1:0-577 GCF_003573695.1 Papaver somniferum | reverse complement strand
TACGAGGTACTATCTTGTATACTTGCTTAGGGATAAGGATGACTCCTTAGAAGCCTTAATATTTATAAACTTGAAGTTTGAAACCAGTTAGAAGCCTTGAACATAATAACTATATTCTTAAGGAGATGATAATTGCCATGTTGATTAGTTTAGGATTACCGGCGGCCTTATGGGGGGAGGCAGTCCTCTTAACTAGTATATCCTGAATAAAGTACCCTTTTAAGGATCACATGAAACTCCATATGAGTTATGGAAAGGTAGATGACCTTCTTATGAATGTGTCAAAGTATAAGGGTGTTTGACTAAGATTGTAATTCCTCTTCCTAAAAGAACTAGATTGAAACCAAAAATGTTGAGTGTGTATTCATGTGGGGGATTGTTGGAAAACGATTAATAAAACAATGATTTTTTAAAGTTTTAATAAAAATTGTAATTTATTGTTTTCTTTTGTGAATGAAACTTATTAGTCCCACATTGTGGAGTTTACAATTTTTAGTAGTTTTAAGAGACTATATAAACCTTTTAGTCCCACATCGAGGAGTTTTTCTTCTTAAGTTGTATTTGTCAATTATATAAA
>NW_020624954.1:0-861 GCF_003573695.1 Papaver somniferum | reverse complement strand
TAGAGAGACTTCCCTACCGTGGTCCGTGTAAGTGAACTAGTTAAATTAAATAATGATTGTTTAACCAATTATTCACAAAGACACGTATTTATTTACAAAATTTTGCGGGGTCCGAGCAACAAGTTGTGCTCCAACACAGCTTGTGAACGGTCCACCAGTCATCCGTTAAGTCAACTGCTTGGTTGGGACCCACACCAAACTCAAATTCCGACAAAGTTAGGTACCAAAGGCAAAGGTGTGCCATTTTATAGGCACCAAACTCAAAATACCCCTTATTATAAATATTGTCTACTTATATAACTCTCTTTGTCCCCCAAGGTTTTGTGTAATCTCTTTTTCGACTATTTTGCTCATAACTTCTTCATACGAAATGGGAATGACCTCATTCTTTTTCTGTTACCTCTGCCTTTCAGTTCCCCACAGTATACAAGAAAATTTTTAGGATTTGGACGCTTAGCAATTGGTGTTTTATCCTTATTTTCAATGTAAATGATGACTTCCGTCTTTATTTTTGGAATCAACATACGTAGAAACCCAATTTGGATAACACGTAGAGCCTTTAAATGTATTATTATTTACCACAATCATTTTTTAGAAAATTTTATAATAAAAATGATTTTATCTAGTTTATAGTTTGGTTTTAAAAAAAGGATTTCGACTTCTAACGAAGTCACTGGACTTCCTTGAGTCAATGCATCCAAAATGCAAGCTTTTTTCGACTCTCAAGCCTCTAGACATGTAATTTGTGCAGGGAATATTTTTTCTGAAAATTTTCTATTAAAGGGGAGTCTTTCTGTTTCATGATTTGTTCTTGATCATAGAGTTCCGACATCTAACGAAGCCTGCGGACTTCCTTGAGTC
>NW_020624953.1:0-632 GCF_003573695.1 Papaver somniferum | reverse complement strand
TTGTCTAATGCTTGATAAAAATCATCAGTTAATCCTCTGATACAACGTTTCTATCTCGTTTCCATCCTTTCTCAAATGTCTCTATTATTTTTTTACGGAGAAAGTATAGAGTGCAAGTATCTATCTTGTGTTAGAAGCACTAGCCACTATTATTATCCATACTTGCCACACCCGCACAGTATCTTATATTTTTATCCCCAACTATATGTTTAGAACGCATTTGGAAAATTTAACAGTTGAGTATTACTGATTCCCGCCCATTTTACGGTATTCCCCTCTATCAAAGGATTTTATCGGATTTAATTAGCAAAAATGAGATATTGCAGATATCCAGTGGGATTTTGTATCTTTTATAAAAAGAAAAAAAGAAAAAGGAAATAAAAAAGAATTAGTAAAGATTCACGTCCACATAGACGCCACCTAAGTTGGGTTGCAGAAAACCCGATTGAGAGTTGGGACATATAGCATTATTGTTTTAAAAGAGGGTAATGCAAAATACCTATTTATTTTGAGGGGAAAACACAAAATCCCCCAATAAATATTTTAGGAAAACCATCAAATAAGATAATAAGATTTTATTAACCAGTCATTTCCTAGTTAAACACAAATATAAGCATTTCTGCATTTTTTTT
>NW_020624952.1:0-938 GCF_003573695.1 Papaver somniferum | reverse complement strand
TTTTTATACGTTAACTCAAAAAAGTCTACACTCTTCGTTATAAGTCGGAAGTTGATTTCTGAGACTAAATTGTAAACTAGATAAACTCATCTTTAAAAGAAATATTTTGAAAAATGTAGTGTAATCACAATTAATATGTTCTAAGGCAGTACGTCTACTAAAAATTGCAATTCTATGTACGTTGATTCAAGAAAATATGAAGGAAGTCAAATCTCACAATAGAAGAAGGATGAAAGACCAAGAAGAACTAATCCAGATCCTAACAAACTTCATTTATCTTGAATCAAATAGAAAGACAAAGCCAACACAAAAAGAAAGAGTTTATAAGAATGTTGAATTTTATATACGTTAACTCAAAAAAGTTTACAAACTTCGGTATAAGTCTGAAATTTATTTCTAAACTAAATTGTAAACTAGATAAACTCATCTTTAACTGAAAAAGTTTTAAAAATGTATTTTAATCACAAATTATATGTTCTAAGGAATTACGTCTAGTAAAAATTGCATTTCTATGTACGTTAATTCAAGAAAATATGAAGGAAGCCAAATTTCACAATAGAAGAAGGATGAAAGACCAGCCAGAATTAATCTAAATTGTAACAAATTTCATATATTTGAATCAAATTGAAAGACAAAGCCAATACAAAAATAAAGAGTTCATAAAAATGTTGAATTTGTTATACGTTAACTCAAAAAAGTCTACACTCTATGTTATAAGTCGGAAGTTGATTTCTGAGACTAAATTGTAAATAAGATAAACTCATCTTTAACAAAAAAAAGTTTGAAAAATATATTGTATTCACAATTAATATGTTCTAAGCCATTACGTCTAGTAAAAATTGCATTTCTGTGTACGTTGATTCAAGAAAATATGAAGGAAGTCAAATTTCACAATATAAGATGGATGAAAGACCAGCAAGAACTAATCCAAATTCAAA
>NW_020624951.1:0-936 GCF_003573695.1 Papaver somniferum | reverse complement strand
TTTTTATACGTTAACTCAAAAAAGTCTACACTCTTCGTTATAAGTCGGAAGTTGATTTCTGAGACTAAATTGTAAACTAGATAAACTCATCTTTAAAAGAAATATTTTGAAAAATGTAGTGTAATCACAATTAATATGTTCTAAGGCAGTACGTCTACTAAAAATTGCAATTCTATGTACGTTGATTCAAGAAAATATGAAGGAAGTCAAATCTCACAATAGAAGAAGGATGAAAGACCAAGAAGAACTAATCCAGATCCTAACAAACTTCATTTATCTTGAATCAAATAGAAAGACAAAGCCAACACAAAAAGAAAGAGTTTATAAGAATGTTGAATTTTATATACGTTAACTCAAAAAAGTTTACAAACTTCGGTATAAGTCTGAAATTTATTTCTAAACTAAATTGTAAACTAGATAAACTCATCTTTAACTGAAAAAGTTTTAAAAATGTATTTTAATCACAAATTATATGTTCTAAGGAATTACGTCTAGTAAAAATTGCATTTCTATGTACGTTAATTCAAGAAAATATGAAGGAAGCCAAATTTCACAATAGAAGAAGGATGAAAGACCAGCCAGAATTAATCTAAATTGTAACAAATTTCATATATTTGAATCAAATTGAAATACAAAGCCAATACAAAAATAAAGAGTTCATAAAAATGTTGAATTTGTTATACGTTAACTCAAAAAAGTCTACTCTATGTTATAAGTCGGAAGTTGATTTCTGAGACTAAATTGTAAATAAGATAAACTCATCTTTAACAAAAAAAAGTTTGAAAAATATATTGTATTCACAATTAATATGTTCTAAGCCATTACGTCTAGTAAAAATTGCATTTCTGTGTACGTTGATTCAAGAAAATATGAAGGAAGTCAAATTTCACAATATAAGATGGATGAAAGACCAGCAAGAACTAATCCAAATTCAAA
>NW_020624950.1:0-647 GCF_003573695.1 Papaver somniferum | reverse complement strand
GCTAAGCTATGAAGCTCACTTGGCACATAGTCCGCATATGCACCTTCAACTCACCACCCCTCCCTATATATGTCTTATTGACGTTTCTACAAGTATGGAAAGGGGACCATATTGACATGCCTGCTTCACTATTCATCGCAATGATTGCGTGTAATGATTGTGCAACACTCCTTTGGCCAGCCCCCTCTGGCCTGATGCACAATGATTGTGCATTACTCGTTCTGCCAGCCCTCTATGTTCTGATACACAATGATTGTGTGCAATGATTTTGCACAATGATTGCGCTGCAATGCTCAAACCCACCTACCCAACTTGCGTAATGCATCATAAATGATGCAACACCGGCGCCAAGACGAACACATCTTACTATGCAAGGGAAGCTTTAATGAATCTTCAATCTCGGGCCATGGCGCATCTTTTGCATGCGCCATGCTAAAAATACAGGGTGTTACATTATTCACCCCTTTAAAGAATTTCGTCCCCGAAATTTATTACAAAAACTATTGTGGACAAACTCTTCAGTTTGGATTTCCTGAGCAAAAGTCCCATACCAGATGCTCAGAAACACGGGTTTCTTCAAGATATCGTGAACAAGAATTTAGAACTTCTGAGCAACCGTCTCATACCGCCTGCCCAGGAATCCAAAA
>NW_020624949.1:0-2036 GCF_003573695.1 Papaver somniferum | reverse complement strand
GATGCCTGAGATGATTTACTGTCCACTGATCGAGGGTATGCCCAAGTTGTTTCATGTTGGACCGGAATGACTTGCTCCCGATTTGTTGAAACAGAAAGGAAGTAGTCGTGAGTTGGTTCTCTGGAGAAGCATTTGCTCCTTGTCCGTTCAGCGTCACACACTAGAGGAATGTCTCAGTCACACGTTGCTCCAAGTATCGCCAAATCTCCCACACCTGTAGACTAATTGGGAAGAGAAGTGATTGCTGCTATTTCGTCTCACGACCATTCCAAGATCGATGATCACCATCATGTCACCGTTGTATCTCGCCCGATTAACTCAAAGGTCCTTGTGAATTACAGTTATAAGTTAGCAACTGCAAAGAAAGTCTAGACCCTTGAAATGGAATTCTCAATTTCTGAAGCTCTTTGCTGGACTCGTCATGTGGTTTCAATCAGCGCCTTCTCAAGAGGTTTTGCAGATGTTACTCAAGGTATCAGCAATTAAAGATCTAGAGACAAGAGGGAAAGAATTCTCTCCTTTCTTAGGTGTCGCTCGTAAGTTGATGAGCCTTGCAAGCTGGAATCGACAATGTGATCAGTCCGAGTTGGCTGCTATCACGATGATCATTCGCAACAAAGGAGTGTTCACTGCTAGGACCAGAAATGTATTGTCTATTCCCCGACTCGAGTAGGCGCAGCGGCTTGGTATATTGCTTTGTCCCGAGATGACTGATTGCTGTTCAAAGTCCGACTGGCATAAAATAGTAAGTCCCGATGAAGTGAACTGGGTCATTCTACCGTGTTATTCATCGTGCAAATTCTCTAAGCGATCAGGGTCTCCTTATTTGGCGTTCCGGTCCTCCAACAGTGGCTAGTCATGGTAGGATTATATTGCTACGACCTGACAAATGAACAATTGAGATCATGAAGTAGTTTTTCATGGTTAAAACGATCATCTTTATCTCAATAAATAATGTCAGTGTCATTTACAATAATGCGCATGAGTACGTTAAATGACTGTATGTATGAACCACTTATCATGTCTAATAACAGCATGCTAATAGCGTTTTTGTACCCTTGAAACAGAACTAAAAGGTGTGTGTGTCAATATCAAACTAAGCTACTTGCAAAATTCTTAAGTTCACTTTAATGAGATCTCATGGGCTGTGCACATTCATTTAGAGTATATCATGTAAGCCGTAATCGAAAGGAATCAAAAGATAAGAGAAGAAAAGTGTCTGTCGTTTCAATACAAGCTCATCTAGAGCTGAAGCCAGAGGAGGTCTGAGAAATCCTTGACTTGTCATATGTGGAGCTGCCCTGATTTCATTGGTGCCATTCATGAGAGAACTATTACTGCGAGCTTTTGTGTGATGGGATGTGTTACTTGGGAGAAGTGTTCTCAGTTATCGCCCGAAGACGATGAATGCCCGATACGTGCTGGTCACAGACGTTTCTGGATGGAATCCGAGTGGATTGTATGTGCCCCGATGTGATCTGGTGCGAGTAGCTGCATCTTGAGATACTACTTCCTTCCTTTCCGAGCTGATTGACCTGGATAATGTGTTCCACGATAGCTTCCTTAGACGAAACGATGTTTCATAAGCATACTAGTACGGTTAACTCCAAGATGGTTGGTCCAAAGTGATCGTCCATGACAGGACCATCCAACATAATCTCACTGAAGGGTCAAGATACGATTCATCATCGTTTTTCTGCAATATCCAGTCAATTGAATGAGTACCCCGAGCAAAACTTCAGCCCGATTGCATATTCGAAATCTAATCAACAAACGTATTACTAACTACATGATTCATTTTCTCCAGAATTAGGCCAAAACAGCGGGTAGTTAATGTTTTCGAAGTAATTTCAGGCAGGTTTTACTAGAGCTGGCAAACAAGCCAAAAACCCGCGGGTTCGCCCGGTCCGACCCGTGAAAATCCGCACCCGTCTTGGCTGGTTTCTAAACAAGTCGTGTTAGGGTTGAAGAAATATCGGCTTGTGAGAAAACGGGTAAACTCGTCCCGGACCGTAAACCCGCGGATACAACCCGTC
>NW_020624948.1:0-1901 GCF_003573695.1 Papaver somniferum | reverse complement strand
CCAAACTCATTTCCCTTTCCATGGAATACAAATATTTGACCTTTGTTGGCTCAACAATAGTTAACCGAAATTAGCGATATCAACACTTTCATCTCAACCATATTAATCTTAACCATAACTAGTTCAAATGACTCAAATGAAACTGGTTTTAGATTTGTTCAATTGTTTATATTCTTATAGAAGTATACAAGACACAGTTGAAGCAAAATCGATTTTGATTCACTCCAATCAATTCATGAACGTTATAGCCACGATTTTCAAAAGATTCATTCCTTAATATATAAATAAATTAGTTCATGATCAAACATATTTTAGAACATAACCTACTCAAGTATGCAAACGGGTACGCATACCTAAGTAGCCGGACTTTGGCTGTGTTCGCCAGTATGCAATGGGTACATATACTGTCCTTCACATCCGAACTTAGTTGAATATACGTACGAGTACGCATACTAAAGTTCCAGGAATTCAACTGACTTCGCCAGTACGCATACATGTATGCATACTATAGCTCCCGGACCTCACCTGACCAACCAGTACGCATACGGGTATGCATACTAGATTTCCGGTCTTGGACTACACATATGCAAGTACGCATACTATGTTTATATCCAATCATGGCTAATCGTTCTAAACTCCCATTTTAAACATTGAAACATTTCTGGAAAACGACAATAGCTGCCTCACACAAACTATGAGGTTCAAAGTAATTTTCAAGTAATCGAATTATCAATACGAAACATTCCGAGTCTACATCAAATGACTGTCTCATACAAATAAGGTAAGATGTTGCAACGCGATTTTTCACATGATCATCGTTTGACTTTCATCAAGAATATAAGATGAACTTGGTTAAAGCGAAAGCTTACCAACAGATATTTCGAGAAACATGTAAGCGAGCTAAACTCAGTTCGAAATATCAAATGTGTATAATAGAAGTCTATATAGCTATACGAATTTTGTCAGAAATAAGAGATGGAGTGTATAGACTTTTAAGTGATAGATGAGTTTAAGTCTCGACATACCTTTTGTTGATGAAGTTCCACAAGCTCCCCTTAGTAGTTCTTCGTCTTCAATCAATGAACACCGTGAAGTCTAATGCTCAACTACATTTTCTATCCTAATCCGAGACTTAGCTATAAGTAGACTAGAAATCAAGACTTATACTTTTGACAACTAAACTTAGCAAACAAGCTTGAGATAGTAACGCTTGCGAGTTCGACCGAGAAGTGCTCTAATACCAATCTACAATTATTTTTTGATACACTTCAGTCATTTCATGTTCCGACTGATGAGGAGATTTGTAATATTAACTATCAGACAATGGAGGAGCACCATGGTGCTAGTTTTAGCCCAGATGACCACCTTTTGTTTCTCTGAGTTTGTTGCTCTTTTGAGCACTCTCTATATTTTATTATTTAAAAAAATAAAAAAATAAATACGAGACATCATGACAAAAGTATGGAAATGGAGAGCAGAAAGGTGTGAGAATGAAATCTATCAATGAAATTCCACTTCAAAGACCATTAAACAACCTTCAAAAAGTGGAAAATATGATGAGTATTTTATTTGGTGTGACCAAGGGATCTAAGGAAAATGAATCCAAGATAATACTCAGTGAGATTGTGGAGAACATGGCAAACCAAAAGCTGGAAAAGAACTAGAATGTACAACAGTGCCGTCCCTGAGGCAAGGGAGTCGAATCCTTTCTTTGGGGCAGCACGCCCAGGGGAAGGAAATATATTTTTTTCATTAGGGTTGTTTTATGTTACATCAGAAAACTAAAGGTCTAAACGATAATTAGAGATACAAAATAGGACGCATTTATTAAAGACTAAGGGGCATAATATAGAGAAGGAGTTATAAGAGGGGTTAATAATAAATATCAGAGGGGTTAATAC
>NW_020624947.1:0-719 GCF_003573695.1 Papaver somniferum | reverse complement strand
ACCCTGTGCACTTGCAGGTATAACAAGTAGGCTTCTTTCTTGCTCTTATTTTACACTCTTAAAAGCCTACCAAATACGGAAAAGAAATAACACAGACACCAGAAATTTTGTTAACGAGGAAACTGCGAATGCAGAAAAACCCCCGGACCTAGTACATATTTGAACACCACATTGTATGAAGCCGCTACAGACTCTATCCTACTACAAGTTAACTTCATACTGGAATGTAGTTGAGCCCTAACCAAGTCTCACACCGATTAAGGTACATTCGTGTTCCTTACGCCTCTTGAATCACATAAAGAATCTGCGCACTTGATTCTCTTAGATGATCTCACCCACAACTAAGAGTTGGTACGACCCAAAGTTGAAGACTTATAAACAAATATGTCTCCCACATATATGTCTATATTTTGGTTTTGTTTCCGTCTTTAGATAAATCAAGGTGAACAGGAAACTTAACTAATAATCGGGTCTTATACTCCCGAAGAGCATCCTAGAAATATTAGCCACCTCAAAATAACCTAACTGATTGATAGAAAAAGTTATTGAGGAATCACAAGAGTCTGAGACGAAAAACTGTTGTGATTACTTCTCATATCTTACCTATCGGAGATAAATCTCGATTAAATCTAGAAGATAAAATAATACGATAGAAAAAGTAAGATCAAAATACGCAATTACATAGAAAATAGTTGGATCTGGCTTCACGAATCCTAAAT
>NW_020624946.1:0-579 GCF_003573695.1 Papaver somniferum | reverse complement strand
CTGAGCAAGGTAGTTATGTACTTCAGCGTCCATGTGATAAACTTTGTCCTATCTCTATGACCAAGTCTCCCAATGTGGTCTCCAAAATGTATAAGGTACAAATATACAGAGTACATATAAAGTAAGGTTTAGAGACTCGCTTCAGAAAGTATAACACAGCTTTCCACAAAATGACCAGTAGATCTGTCAGTTGAGAGCAGACCCCCTTTTATATAAATGTCAAACGTATATCCTTTCCTATCTTTTCCAGCAAGCTCCCAATCTTAAGACCATACACATGTACTTCTTATCTACTTATGCAAGCTCATATTTTCCATGCCGTCCACGTGTATCCCAAAGGGGAAACACTATATGACTCTTCTTCCGGATAAGGGGAAGTCCTTCTGCCTTCTTCAGGTGAGTTTTCTCGTTGGCGGCGTCAATCTTTAGGTTGTTGCTGGCTGCTAGTGCTTTTCAGAATCATGCCGCTGGTACCTATGCTGACATCTTCCTTTGGTATTTTCCAGATATGTACAAATGACAGGAAACTTAACATCGTATAGGACTAGGAGAAAAAGTGAATATATCATAATACTGATC
>NW_020624945.1:0-460 GCF_003573695.1 Papaver somniferum | reverse complement strand
GTGCGTCAGAATATGGTGTGCCATAACATGATATGTCCAAAACCAGGTGTTGTGTGTCAGAACATGGTGTGCCGTAACATAGTGCGTTGGAATATGGTATGCCATAACATGATATGTCCAGAACAATGTGTGCTTGACTATGGTGTGACTTGGTGTGCCATAAGATTGTGCGTCAGAATATGGTGTGCCATAACATGATATGTCCAGAACAAGGTGTGCCATAAGATTGTGCGTCAGAATATGGTGTGCTATAACATGATATGTCCGAATCCAGGTGTTGTTTGTCAGAATGTGGTGTGTCGTAACATAGTGTGTCGGAATATGGTGTGCCATAACATGATATGTCAAGAACAAGGTGTTGTGTGTCAGAACGTGGTGTGCCATAACATAATGCGTCGGAATATGGTGTGCCATAACATGATATATCCAGAACAAGGTGTTGTATGTCAGTACGTGGTGC
>NW_020624944.1:0-317 GCF_003573695.1 Papaver somniferum | reverse complement strand
TAAGAACTCTAACTATGTCTCGTATTTTGATGACAGTAAGTTTTATGATAATTTCTCACATCAAAAGGGATCCCTCTCTAGATTCAGAAGGAAAAAGAGACTCGATCATAAACACAGTTCTTTTAATGAGCCCAGAGCTCATACTTATACTCACGTTTTTCTCTCTCTTGGCTCTGAGGCGATTTTTCCTTAGGGTTTAGGGTTTACAAACTTTTCAATTATTTTGGGTTCTTCTCAATCATCTAAGGGTGATTTGAGATGGGAGATGCTTCTCATGCGTCTCATGTTAGGTCTCGTACTTATGCTGATCAGGTGAA
>NW_020624943.1:0-1956 GCF_003573695.1 Papaver somniferum | reverse complement strand
TTACCCCCATTTATATTATCAAGCGGAGGGCATGTACGATTGCCTCGTATTCGACGATGTTGTTAGTATGCTCTTTGAATTCTAACCTGAGTTCCTGTACGATCCTTTCTCCAGTTGGGGTGGTGATGACAATGCCTATTCCTGCCCTTCCTTATTTTTGGAACCATCAACGAAGACTTCCCGTCGTCTTTGAATCGTGGGTTCGAGGACATCAACTGGATCCTTGCTTTCCTCGTCGGCTTCTAGTATGCCCCTAATATCTTCAACGTTGTCCATGGGGAGGTCTTCTAAGAAATCCGCCAATACTTGGGATTTTTGGGAGTGTTGAATTTCATGGATGATGTTGAATTGGTCCAGGTGGGTGTTCCACTTGGATATTCTCCCTACTTTTCCTGCGCTTTTGAGGACTGCTTCCAATGGTGCTTTGCATGGGACACAGATGAAGTGAGTTAGGAAGTAGGTTCTTAGCTTTTGAGTAGCCCATACTAACGCCAGGATGAGTTTCTCGATCTTCGTGTAATTCCTTTATGCAGAATTGAGGGTCTTGCTGACATAATAGATAGGATGTTCTATCTTCGTATTGGTTTTGACCGACACTATGCTAACTGCGTCTTTTGTCGCTTCTATGTACAATGCCAAAACCTCATCAGGTCAGGCTTCTGTAGGATTGGAATTGAAGCCAGGTATTCCTTGTTTTTTTGGAAGGCTTCTTCACATTCTGCGGTCCATTCAAACTTACTCCGATTTTGAGAATATTGAAAAAATGTTTGCATTTATCCGAGGATTGGGCAATAAATTTGCCTAAGGCTGCTAAGGATCCATTGAGTTTTTGCACTTCTTTTAAATTCTTCGGAGATGGCATTTCCACTATGGACTGAATCTTCGCGGGGTCTACCTCAATACCCCTTTTTGTTTCCAGACATCCGTGAAATTTCCCTGAGGTGACACCGAAGGTGCATTTTTCTGGATTTACTTTCATGTGATGTTTCCTCATTTCTTCGAAAATATCTCTCAGGTCCTGGTGGTGATCTTTCCGCAGCCTACTTTTGACGAGCATGTCATCAACGTAGACTTCTAGGGTACTACCAATCCATGGCTTGAAGATAGCATCGACCGTTCTCTGGTAAGTTGCCCGTGCGTTTCGAAGTCCAAAGGGCATTCTAGTGTAGCAATAAAGGCCATGCGGGTGTAGAATGCTGTGTGTTGTTGATCTTCTTCTGCCAGGGATACTTGGTTGTAACCAGAATATCCGTCCATGAATGACAGCTCTTCGTACCTTTCCACTTCTTCAACCAGTTGATCTATGCTCGGTAGGGGATAGCTGTCTTTTGGACATGCCTTGTTGAGGTTAGTAAAGTCGACGCATATTCTAACCCCTCCCTTTTTCTTAGGGACGATGACCATGTTCGAGATCCATGTTGGGTATTTGACTTTCTTGATGAAGCCTGCTTTTAGTAGTTTCCGAAGTTCTTTTTCTACTGCCTTATGATACTCTGGTGCAACTTTTGTTATTTTCTGCCTGAAAGGTGGCGTGCCTGGTTTGATGCGCAGCTCGTGTTGGATTATTTTTGGATCAATCCCCGGCATGTCTCCTAACTTCCAGGAGAATACATCCGCGTATTCTTTAAGTAGTTTGGTTAAGGAAGCTTCTCTTTCTTCGTCCATCATGGTCCCTACTTTGATCATCTTCGAATTTTCTTCCATTCCTATGTTGATTTCTTTTACGGGCTCCACTGGTGTGAACATCGGCTTCGGGTCCTTAAGGACTGGGACGTTCTTTAATTGCTATTTGGTATGTTTCTGTCCTTCGTTGGCTGCTGAAGTACTTTCCTCTGTGTTAAGAACATTATCATCTTTCGTCAAGCCCTTCCCCGCGGTTTCCTTGAGGAACATGTCTATGGCCTTTTCTTTCGTCGCTTCTTTATTTTTGGTCCTTCGGGTTTTTCGCCGGTCTTC
>NW_020624942.1:0-481 GCF_003573695.1 Papaver somniferum | reverse complement strand
GCTTAAATATGGTGTGACTTGGTGTGCCGTAAGATTGTGCGTCAGAACGTGGTGTGCCATAGCATAGTGCGTCGGAATATGGTGTGCCATAGGATTGTGTGTCAGAACATGGTGTGCCATAACATAGAGCCTCGGAATATGGTTTGCCATGACATGATATGTCTAGAACATGGTATGGTTGAATATGGTGCGACTTGGTGTGCCATAAAATTTTGTGTCAAAACGTGGTGTGCTTTGACATAGAGCCTCAGAATATGGTTTTCCATAACATGATATGTCCATAAAAGGGTGTGCTTGAATATGGTGTGACTTGGTGAGCTATAATATTGTGCATCATAACTTGGTGTGCGAAAACATAGTTCGTCAGAATATGGTTTGCCATAAGATGATATGTTCAGAAAAAGGTGTGCTTGAATATGGAGTGACTTGGTGTTCCATAACATTTTGTGTCAGAACATGGTGTGCCATGACATAGTGCGTC
>NW_020624941.1:0-557 GCF_003573695.1 Papaver somniferum | reverse complement strand
ACTTAATTTTTTAGGTCTCCACATACAGTCTTCTGCCCTATGTATTAGTATCTGGATTGATCTTAGTAAGGCTAGGAATGATTTGGACATGCTAAACCATACTTGGCGTCATCAGCAAAAGCTACTATTATAATTCAAAATCCTAGTAACACCTGATCCAAGCCATATGCTTTTTAGAGATCCATGTTGATCTTTCTTATGGAAAATAGCTGACATTATTGGAGTTCCCTGTAAGCATACCGCAGGGAGTACTGCTCAGCCTTTCAGCGATTTGATAAATAACCTGAGAAGTATCAGCTGAGCCGGATAATGGTAGTCTACAAATTACAATATATTTTCTAATTAAAGATATTGACTCAACTACAATTTCAGTAAAAAATCGTCACCCTTAAATCAATCCAAAGAGAAATATGGTTTAAGATCTGTAGATCACAACATTTCACAATGTGGATTTCCATTGTTCCTTTACACGATGCATAACCATATGGTCTATCACAGATAATCGCAAACTCAAAAAAAAAAAAAAAAAAAAAAAAAAAAAAAAAAAAAAAAAAAAA
>NW_020624940.1:0-304 GCF_003573695.1 Papaver somniferum | reverse complement strand
TTCCATAAAAGCCAGACTCAGCAATAAAGTACATCGTATTTTACCCTCTGCCTCTGGTTGTCTCGCAATACCTTCTATGGCTTGTCCCGCAGCATTACCTTGACCAACTCCGGGTCCAATAGAAGCAAGCCCTACGGCCTATCCAGCAACAATAACGGAAGCGACAGAAATCAGTGGATTCATGGTAAGCTCCTCGCACCAAAATAAAGAAATGGTTAATGATACAATCAAAACCAATAAATAATGCCTTATGATTCCATTACTAAGATATATCCAATTGAAGTAATTATATTATTGAATCGTC
>NW_020624939.1:0-1086 GCF_003573695.1 Papaver somniferum | reverse complement strand
AAGAATTACACGCACAAATAGAAATGTTTATATATGGGCTTTAAGTTCGATAATAGGATTTGTCTTCAACTTTGCCTTCACCTTTGTGTCATGTAGTATCGTCATATGCATAATCTCAATTAACTAACTCAATGTGATCAAGTTTAATTATTCATAAAATTGTTTTTACTTACAAATAAAGATTACAAATAGAAGAAAAGAATAAATAGAAGACAACGTTTATTTTTAAAAAATAGAAGACAACTTTTATTTTGGGCCGTTACTAATTAAAAACAAAAAAAAAATAGCGTTTATTTTTAAGCACACTACTTATGAAACATATTATTATTGTCCGAAAACATTTGGTGTCAAACTTTATAAGGTAAGAAAATTAAACCGTAACAACTATGAATTAAATGGATTTCATTATATTAATATATTGGATGTTAATTATGCCTTAATTGTTACGCAACATTTTTTTTCTGAAAGAGGCGACATCTTATGTATAAGGTTACCTTTTGTTTTTAATGTTGATTTAAACCAAACCCAGACAATTTATAAGAAATTAATTGGCTCTTTGGTAAATATCATGTCTTGATAGTTTGGTATGAACAATGGTGAACAGGTTAGTGATTGATAAACCAATAACGTTTGTAAATCCTTTCCAGCTTGGTTCCACTTTGAACAAATTTTTTTCTGTAGCAATACAAAAAACAAAAAAAATTAGTTGATGCATTTAGTTTTCATTGTTAAGGGTGATAGAAGACGTATATAAGATTGATTTTCCATTATGATATAAGCATTTCTAACACAACTTTTTTTGGCAGCTTCAGATTTAATTCATACTATCGCCCTGTACAAATCTTTTTAAATTATAAATATAACATAGTTTGATCATTGAAAGATAATTTAGTTATCAAAGGGTACCATACTTTCCCAAATAATTAGAGTAATAAAAAATTCTATAAGCAAGTTCCAATGCATTTAGGTAACGGGTGCGGGGCGAAGCCTCGCCATACCAAGCGACACACATATACCATTAATACATGAGATTAGGATTATAATACGAAATTTAGATCGTCAATACCACGAGGGTTTTACAATTCC
>NW_020624938.1:0-410 GCF_003573695.1 Papaver somniferum | reverse complement strand
TTATTACTACAACCCACGAAAAAATCTATAATCAAAATGGCGCCGCCGACGCGGATTTGTGCTTAGGTAGAATTTTTATGTTTTTTTTTTTTTCTTTATTTTTTGTTCCTTTTTACTTTGTCTTTTTGTCTTTGATTTACAGGTTCGAAGTGGAGCACTAAGGACTTGGAGAGGAAAAAGCTTAAAGCGAAAAGAGAAGAAAAAAGGACAATTTTAGGATTAAAATTTTTTTTTTTAGAGTGTGTGAGGAAAACTGTAAATTGTTTTTATTTATTTTGGACTTTGGACTTTATTCTGGACAATTGGACTTTATTATTATTTTTTTTTTAACCCTACGGAAGGGTATTATTATTAAAAAAAAATAATTATATAAACTGTGTGCAGGGAAGGACGACGATTACTATATCGTC
>NW_020624937.1:0-821 GCF_003573695.1 Papaver somniferum | reverse complement strand
ACTTGTTTCCGCTTTTTGAATACTTGGACGACCACGTTTTTTTGGAACTTTCACTACTACCTCCTTCATCACCTTCTCAATTTCCTTCTTTGCCTTCTCATATCTTGCATCATGGTAGTCAACGCCGTATGGATACCTATGAGTAGCCAATAGTTCCTTGTTGGCTTGTCTAGTTTGAAAACTATTCATTTTCTTACTCTTCCTACCTTTCGGTTCACTATTCTCCGGTTCCAAAATATTTTCTTGGGTGAAAGGATACATAACCGGCATCATGTTGTCCCCAAAGACTTGTTTTTGAGCTCGAACATCTTCCTATACATCTCCGCCAACTTTTTCCCATTTGTCGTGTCCCAAATTTCTAGATCATCCTCGTCGTCTTCGGTCGGGAGAGGATCGAAGCTTAATTGTTTCCAAAAATGATCAATATCCTCAAATGGTATAATACCATCCTTGTTCCGAAGTATGTCGTGGCGGCATGGAAGTCCCATAGATGTTTTCATTTTACAAACACATTCTTCCTCCAAGTTGGCGCCTAACTTCTCAATCAAATCTACTTCTTTCATCAATTTGTCAATGCATAGATGAGAGACTCTATGACTTAATCCTCGTATCCATTTACTATTATAATTCTTGTGTTTGAACATAAGGTTATGCTCGAAAGCCGCTTTAATTCTCACAACATCACTTTTGAAATATTCATCAATTGCGTTAAATACCGTGGCAAACGTGTCAACACATCCAAAAACGTTCTTCTTAAACCGATAGTGAGCCGGCTCTACCGTACTTATGGCTTGGTTTTCGAAGTGTTTGTGTCGATTTGT
>NW_020624936.1:0-505 GCF_003573695.1 Papaver somniferum | reverse complement strand
CACTAGAGGACAAAAAAGGTCATTAAAATCTAATTTGAATTACCCCTTAACCAAAATATTTTTAAATGGCTAAACTGCTCCTGAATGATTAGTATTAAAACTTAATTAAGTTAAGTTAATTAGTCTGGTTAGATTGTGTTAGATTAAAATCAGATTTTAGAATCAAAATTTGATATTTTTTTTTTGTGTGCTGAGAAGAAGAAGAGGAGGTTTTAGAGGAAAACTTAGGGTTTTTAGAAATGAGTAATTCAAATAGGGGAAATGATGTTGGGGAAGGTTCAAGCAACAAAGATGATTGTGTTGATGGTAAGATTATCTTAAATTCTCCCATGGGTTGGATATATGTCACAACACAGAGAAAGAGTGGTCAATGTTGAGGTATGTATACCCAACGACTCTATAAAGTCGTCAATGTATTGACACCAAAAATGACGACTCAAACCTGCAACTTTTCCAGGTTATGAAAAATCGTTAGGGTAATATGATATACGCTAACGACTCTTAG
>NW_020624935.1:0-597 GCF_003573695.1 Papaver somniferum | reverse complement strand
GCGCGAAGACGTGGCTGGCATGGCATGCCATTGGCACAGTGGTGCGGCTGGCATGGTTGGCATGCCTTGGCGTAAAGATGTGGCTGGCATGGCATGCCATTGGCACAGTGGTGCGGCTGGCATGGTTGGCGCGAAGACGTGGCAGGAATGACATGTCATTGGCACAGTGGTACGGATGGCATGGTTGGCATTCCTTGGCGCGGAGATGTCTTTGGCATGGTTTTTCATTGGCATAGTGGTGCGGCTGGCATGGTAGGAATGCCTTGGCGCGGAGATGTGGATGGCATGCTTTGCCATTGGCACAGTGGTGCGGCTGGCATGGTTGGAATGCCTTAGCGCGCATACGTGCCTGCATGGCATGCCATTGGCAGAGTGGTGCGGCTGGCATGCCTTGGAGCGAAGACGTGGCTGGCATGGCATGCCATTGGCACACTGGTGCGGCTAGCATGATTGGCATGCCTTGGCGCGGAGTCGTGGTTGGCATGGTGTGCCTCTGGCACAGTGGTACGGCTGGCATGGTCGTCATGCCTTGGCGCGGAGACGTGGCTGGCATGGCATGTCATTGGCATGGTGGTGCGGCTAGTATGGTTGGCATGC
>NW_020624934.1:0-463 GCF_003573695.1 Papaver somniferum | reverse complement strand
GTACAGCTATATAAACCTAAATGAAGGTACATTTCATTTGTGTATAACAAGCTAAGCTCGATCTAACGGTTGAAAGATATTAGCTTGAATTTAATCAGGTTTTCATCTAACGGTGAATATTGAATGCTTTGTTACCAAGGTAACTTAGATTGCAAACCCTGATTTCGAAACTATATAAAGGAGAACTCCAACAACTGGGAAACCTAATACCCACACCTTTTGTGTGATACTAGTTGCATATGCTAGAGTCGATTCTCCTTTAAACTTAGGTTTTTCACGAAACCCTGTAGGTTAACGACTTGAAGACTTCATTAGGATTGTGAAGCAAGACCCAACTATTTTCTCTGTAGTTGTGCGATCTGATCTTGCTGTTTCTATTGTATTGAGTATTATCTTCTTTAAGATTGGCTCGAGATTTAATCTATGGTAGGCAAGATAAAAAGTAGTCACAAACATATTCGTC
>NW_020624933.1:0-996 GCF_003573695.1 Papaver somniferum | reverse complement strand
AGGGTATAAGGGGGTGGACTTGTTCTTTCTTATTTTAAAGGTGTCGAAGAGCATGTCTATATTTTTTCCCTGTAATTGCTTGCCGTTATCAGACACAATTTCAGCAGGTATACCAAATCTGCAAATGATGTTCTGGAATATGAAAGTGAACACATCCGCGTCTCTGATCCTGGCCAAGGCCTTAGCCTCCACCCATTTACTGAAGTAGTCCGTGGCTACTATCAAAAATCGTCTCTTCCTGGATCCTTCGATGAAAGGCCCGACGATGTCTACTCCCCATTTTGCAAATGGCCACGGGCTATCGACAGAGTTTAACAATGTTGCCGGCGCGTGGATTTTTTTCGCGAAGCGCTGACATTCTTCGCATCGTCGGGACATCCTCGCAGCATCTTGTATCATGGTCGGCCAGTAATATCCTTGCGTTTTTGCCTTGTCAGCTAGTGATCTCATACCGCTATGATTCCTTGCGTCACCATAATGGATATCCTTTAGAATTCGATGCCCTTCTTTTCGGGATAAGCAGCGTAGTAATGGTCCGAGGAAAGATTTTCTATATAGGACCCCGTCCTGAAGATCGTATCTTCCCACTTTGGAGAGCGTCTTTCTAGCTTGCTTCCGATCCGCAGGTAGGCTTCCTTTGTCGAGGAAGGCATGTATTGTCACCCTCCAGTCATCTTCGTTGCTGAAATCTTCGTCTTGATTTGCTTTTGACAAGATTTCTTCATCAAAGTCGTTATGGATGTCTTCTCCTACTTGGTCTTCAATATATTCTTCCATCGTATCTTGATTGGTAGCGAAGGAGAATTGAGATGCAATCGAAGGCTCGTATACCCTTGCTATTTTAATACCTTCGGCATTTTTATCCCTCAACATGGATGATATGTATGCTAGGGCATCCGCATGCCTGAGGTCCCTTCTGCATAAGTGCCGGAACTTAATGTTCGGGATTTGTGAAGCCAATGTTTGGACCAATGCCATGTAAGCTGAAAGGGTGTC
>NW_020624932.1:0-753 GCF_003573695.1 Papaver somniferum | reverse complement strand
TATATATATATATATATATATATATATATATATATAAATATATATTCCAGAGTGGGGCTAGCTCTTGGGTTAAGCTATGTAGCAGATTTCTTAATTGAATGCTTAAGTTTATGATTTAGATTCTTAGTGGCTCTTTTTTTAGTTGATCTCTTGGACTATTTAGATGCTAGCTTTGGGAGCGCTGAAGTGTTGATAACTGAGTTCACTATTATATCTTATATGGGAAAAGATAGAAATAGCATGTGCGAGTTAGTGAAATATATTAGTTTAGAACTGGGTTGGGTTGGGAGATAAATCTTAATCATTAAAAGTTATCAATAATTAAAAGATTTATTTGATTGATTGATTTTTTAGTTTGGTTGTTTGTGTACGTATTGAAGTAAAAATTGGAGGGTAACTTTAGCTAATAAGAGTTAGGTAATAGTCAGTCTAAAATGAACCCATACACAAATTCAATATTAAAAACAGTGATATTACCTTTATTGATAAATATTTAAAGTCACATATATAGAAATTCATTGAGCACCTTGGATTATATGTAGGGTATACAATTTATAATCACATAAAAATATTAATAATATGTTTGAAATTCAATAATATTTGTAAGAATAGTTAGAATGATAGTTCGACCATTAACGTTATTAATTATAATATCAACTAGTAATAAAAATAATAATATAATTAGTTTTATAAAATTTAAAGTAATCGTAAATCAGTTGGATAATAAATTTAAGGATAATATTAGCAAAATGT
>NW_020624931.1:0-59801 GCF_003573695.1 Papaver somniferum | reverse complement strand
CCAAGACAAAAATAAAGAGTTCATAAAAATGTTGAATTTTTTATACGTTAACTAAAAAACGTCTACACTCTTCGTTATAAGTCGGAAGTTGATTTCTGAGATTAAATTGTAAACTACTTAAACTCATCTTTAACAGAAAAAGTTTGAAAAATGTATTGTAATTACAATAAATATGTTCTAAGGCAGTACGTCAAGTAAAAATTGCATTTCTATGTACATTGATTGAGGAATATATGAAGGAAGTCAAATATCACTCTAGAAGAGGGACAAAAGACCAAGCAGAACTAATCCAAATCCTAACAAATTTCATCTATCTTGAATCAAATAGAAAGACAAAGACAACACAAAAAGAAAGTGTTCATAAAAATGTTGAATTTTATATACGTTAACTCAAAAAGTCTACACACTTCGTTATAAGTCGGAAATTGATTTCTGAGACAAAATTGTAAACTAGATAAACTCATCTTTAACAGAAAAAGTTTGAAAAATGTATTTTAATTACAATTAATATGTTCTAAGGCAATACGTCAAGTAAAAATTGCATTTCTTTGTACGTTGATTCAAGAAAATATGAAGGAAGTCAAATTTCACAATAGAAGAAGGATGAAAGACCAAGAAGAACTAATCCAAATCCTAACAAATTTCATCTATCTTGAATCAAATGGAAAGACAAAGCCAACACAAAAAGAAAGAGTTCATAAAAATGTTGAATTTTTTATACGTTAACTTAAAAACGTCTACACACTTCGTTATAAGTCGGAAGTTGATTTCTGAAACTATATTGTAAACTGGATAAACTCATCTTTAACATAAAAAGTTTGAAAAATGTATTGTAATCACAATTAATATGTTCTAGGACAGTACGTCTAGTAAAAATTGCATTTCTATGTACGTTGATTCATGAATATAGGAAAGAAGTCAAATTTCACTATAGAAGAAGGACGAAAGACCAAGAAGAACTAATCCAAATCCTAAAAAATTTCATCTATCTTGAACCAAATAGAAAGGCAAAGCCAACACAAAAAGAAAGTGTTCATAAAAATGTTGAATTTTATATACGTTAACTCGAAAAGTCTACACACTTCGTTATAAGTTGGAAATTTATTTCTGAGACTAAATTGTAAACTAGATAAACTCATCTTTAACAGAAAAAGTTTGAAAAATGTATTGTAATTACAATTAATATGTTCTAAGGCAATACGTCTAGTAAAAATTGTATTTATATGTAAGTTGATTCAAGAAAATATGAAGGAAGTCAAATTTCACCATAGAAGAAGGATGAAAGACCAAGAAGAAATATGCCAAGTCCTAACAAATTTCATCTATCTTGAATCAAATAGAAAGACAAAGCCAACACAAAAAGAAAGAGGTCATAAAAATGTTGAATTTTACTTATGTTAACTCATAAAAGTCTACACGCTTCGTTATACGTCTGAAATTGATTTCTGAAACTAAATTGTAACCTAAATAAACTCATCTTTAACAGAAAAAGTTTGAAAAATGTATTGTAATCACAAATAATATGTTCTAAGGCATTCCGTCTAGTAAAAATTGCATTTCTATGTACGTTGATCCAAGAAAATATGAAGGAAGTCAAATTTCACAATATAAGAAGGATGAAAGACCAGACAGAACTAATCCAAATTCTAACAAACTTCATCTATTTGAATCAAATTGAAAGACAAAGCCAATACAAAAATAAAGAGTTCATAAAAATGTTGAATTTTTTATACGTTAACTCAACAAAGTCTACACTCTTCGTTATAAGTCGGAAGTTGATTTCTGAGACTAAATTGTAAACTAGATAAACTCATTTTTAACAGAAAAAGTTTGAAAAATGTATTGTAATCACAAATAATATGTTCTAAGGCATTACGTCTAGTAAAATATGCATTTCTATGTACGTTGATTCAAGAAAATATGAAGGAAGTCAAATTTCACAATAGAAGAAGGATGAAAGACCATGCAGAACTAATCCAAATTCCAACAAATTTCATCTATTTGAATCAAATTGAAAGACAAATCCAATACAAAAATAAAGAATTCATAAAAATGTTAGATTTTTTATATGTTAACTCAAAAAAGTATACACTCTTCGTTATAAGTCGGAAGTTGATTTCTGTGACTAAATTTTAAACTAGATAAACTCATCTTTAAAAGAAAAAGTTTGAAAAATGTATTGTATTCACAATTAATATGTTTTAAAGCATTACGTCTAGTAAGAATTGCATTTCTATGTACGTTGATTCAAGAAAATATGAAGGAAGTCGAATTTCACAATAGAAGAAGGATGAAAGACCATGCATAACTAATCCAAATACTAACAAATTCCATCTATCTTGAATCAAATAGAAAGACAAAGCCAACACAAAAAGAAAGAGTTCATAAAAATGTTGAATTTAATATACGTTAACTCAAAAAAGTATACAAACGGTATAAGTCGCAAATTGATTTCTGAGACTAAATTGTAAGCTAGATAAACTCATGTTTAACAAAAAGAGTTTGAAAAATATATTTTAATCACAAATTATATTTTCCAAGGAATTACGTCTAGTAAAAATTGCATTTCTATGTACGTTAATTCAAGAAAATATGAAGGAAGCCAAATTTCACAATAGAAGAAGGATGAAAGACCAGCCATAACTAATCCAAATTGTAAAAAATTTCATCTATTTGAATCAAATTGAAAGACAAAGCCAATACAAAAATAAAGAGTTCATAAAAATGTTGAAAGTTTTATACGTTAACTCAAAAAAGTCTACACTCTTTGTTATAAGTCGGAAGTTGATTTCAGAGACTAAATTGTAAACAAGATAAACTCATCTTTAACAGAAAAAGTTTGAAGAATGTATTGTAATCACAATAAATATTTTCTAAGCCATTACGTCTAGTAAAAATTGCATTTTTGTGTACGTTGATTCAAGAAAATATGAAGGAAGTCAAATTTCACAATATAAGAAGGATGAACGACCAATCGGAAGTAATCCAAATTCTAACAAATTTCATCTATTTGAATCAAATTGAAAGACAAAGCCAAGACAAAAATAAAGAGTTCATAAAAATGTTGAATTTTTTATACGTTAACTAAAAAACGTCTACACTCTTCGTTATAAGTCGGAAGTTGATTTCTGAGACTAAATTGTAAACTACTTAAACTCATCTTTAACAGAAAAAGTTTGAAAAATGTATTGTAATTACAATAAATATGTTCTAAGGCAGTACGTCAAGTAAAAATTGCATTTCTATGTACATTGATTCAGGAATATATGAAGGAAGTCAAATTTCACTCTAGAAGAGGGACAAAAGACCAAGCAGAACTAATCCAAATCCTAACAAATTTCATCTATCTTGAATCAAATAGAAAGACAAAGACAACACAAAAAGAAAGTGTTCATAAAAATGTTGAATTTTATATACGTTAACTCAAAAAGTCTACACTCTTCGTTATAAGTCGGAAGTTGATTTCTGAGACTAAATTGTAAACTAGATAAACTCATCTTTAACAGAAAAAGTTTGAAAAATGTATTGTATTCACCATTAATATGTTTTAAGGCATTACGTCTAGTAAAAATTGCATTTCTATGTACGTTGATTCAAGAAAATACGAAGGAAGCCAAATTTCACAATAGAAGAAGGATGAAAGACCAGCCATAACTAATCCAAATTGTAACAAATTTCATCAATTTGAATCAAATTGAAAGACAAAGCCAATACAAAAATAAAGAGTTCATAAAAATGTTGAAAGTTTTATACGTTAACTCAAAAAAGTCTACACTCTTTGTTATAAGTCGGAAGTTGATTTCAGAGACTAAATTGTAAACAAGATAAACTCATCTTTAACAGAAAAAGTTTGAAAAATGTATTGTAATCACAATAAATATTTTCTAAGCCATTACGTCTAGTAAAATTGCATTTTTGTGTACGTTGATTCAAGAAAATATGAAGGAAGTCAAATTTCACAATATAAGAAGGATGAAAGACCAGTCGGAACTAATCCAAATTCTAACAAATTTCATCTATTTGAATCAAATCGAAAGACAAAGCCAAGACAAAAATAAAGAGTTCATAAAAATGTTGAATTTTTTATACGTTAACTAAAAAACGTCTACACTCTTCGTTATAAGTCGGAAGTTGATTTCTGAGATTAAATTGTAAACTAGTTAAACTCATCTTTAACAGAAAAAGTTTGAAAAATGTATTGTAATTACAATAAATATGTTCTAAGGCAGTACGTCAAGTAAAAATTGCATTTCTATGTACATTGATTCAGGAATATAAGAAGGAAGTCAAATTTCACTATAGAAGAAGGACAAAAGACCAAGCAGAACTAATCCAAATCCTAACAAATTTCATCTATCTTGAATCAAATAGAAAGACAAAGACAACACAAAAAGAAAGTGCTCATAAAAATGTTGAATTTTATATACGTTAACTCAAAAAGTCTACACACTTCGTTATAAGTCGGAAATTGATTTCTGAGACAAAATTGTAAATTAGATAAAGTCATTTTTAACAGAAAAAGTTTGAAAAATGTAATTACAATTAATATGTTCTAAAGCAATACGTCAAGTAAAAATTGCATTTCTATGTACGTTGATTCAAGAAAATATGAAGGAAGTCAAATTTCACAATAGAAGAAGGATGAAAGACCAAGAAGAACTAATCCAAATCCTAACAAATTTCATCTATCTTGAATCAAATGGAAAGACAAAGCCAACACAAAAAGAAAGAGTTCATAAAAATGTTGAATTTTTTATACGTTAACTTAAAAACGTCTATACTCTTCGTTATAAGTCGGAAGTTGATTTCTGAAACTGTATTGTAAACTGGATAAACTCATCTTTAACAGAAAAAGTTTGAAAAATGTATTGTAATCACAATTAATATGTTCTAAGGCAGTACGTCTAGTAAAATTGCATTTATATGTACGTTGATTCATGAATATAGGAAAGAAGTCAAATTTCACTATAGAAGAAGGACGAAAGACCAAGAAGAACTAATCCAAATCCTAAAAAATTTCATCTATCTTGAACCAAATAGAAAGACAAAGCCAACACAAAAAGAAAGTGTTCATAAAAATGTTGAATTTTATATACGTTAACTCGAAAAGTCTACACACTTCGTTATAATTCGGAAATTTATTTCTGAGACTAAATTGTAAACTAGATAAACTCATCTTTAACAGAAAAAGTTTGAAAAATATATTGTAATCGCAAATAATATGTTCTAAGCAATTACGTCTAGTAAAAATTGCATTTATATGTACGTTGATTCAAGAAAATATGAAGGAAGTCAAATTTCACCGTAGAAGAAGTATGAAAGACCAAGAAGAACTAATCCAACTCCTAACAAATTTCATCTATCTTGAATCAAATAGAAAGACAAAGCCAACACAAAAAGAAAGAGGTCATAAAAATGTTGAATTTTACTTATGTTAACTCAAAAAAGTCTACACGCTTCGTTATACGTCTGAAATTGGTTTCTGAAACTAAATTGCAACCTAAATAAACTCATCTTTAACCGAAAAAGTTTGAAAAATGTATTGTAATCACAAATAATATGTTCTAAGGCATTCCTCCTAGTAAAAATTGCATTTCTATGTACGTTGATTCAAGAAAATATGAAGGAAGTCAAATTTCACAATATAAGAAGGATGAAAGACCAGCCAGAACTAATCCAAATTCTAACAAACTTCATCTATTTGAATCAAATTGAAAGACAAAGCCAATACAAAAATAAAGAGTTCATAAAAATGTTGAAAGTTTTATACGTTAACTCAAAAAAGTCTACACTCTTTGTTATAAGTCGGAAGTTGATTTCAGAGACTAAATTGTAAACAAGATAAACTCATCTTTAACAGAAAAAGTTTGAAAAATGTATTGTAATCACAATAAATATTTTCTAAGCCATTACGTCTAGTAAAATTGCATTTTTGTGTACGTTGATTCAAGAAAATATGAAGGAAGTCAAATTTCACAATATAAGAAGGATGAAAGACCAGTCGGAACTAATCCAAATTCTAACAAATTTCATCTATTTGAATCAAATTGAAAGACAAAGCCAAGACAAAAATAAAGAGTTCATAAAAATGTTGAATTTTTTATACGTTAATTAAAAAACGTCTACACTCTTCGTTATAAGTCGGAAGTTGATTTCTGAGATTAAATTGTAAACTAGTTAAACTCATCTTTAACAGAAAAAGTTTGAAAAATGTATTGTAATTACAATAAATATGTTCTAAGGCAGTACGTCAAGTAAAAATTGCATTCCTATGTACATTGATTCAGGAATATAAGAAGGAAGTCAAATTTCACTATAGAAGAAGGACAAAAGACCAAGCAGAACTAATCCAAATCCTAACAAATTTCATCTATCTTGAATCAAATAGAAAGACAAAGACAACACAAAAAGAAAGTGTTCATAAAAATGTTGAATTTTATATACGTTAACTCAAAAAGTCTACACACTTCGTTATAAGTCGGAAATTGATTTCTGAGACAAAATTGTAAATTAGATAAACTCATTTTTAACAGAAAAAGTTTGAAAAATGTAATTACAATTAATATGTTCTAAAGCAATACGTCAAGTAAAAATTGCATTTCTATGTACGTTGATTCAAGAAAATATGAAGGAAGTCAAATTTCACAATAGAAGAAGGATGAAAGACCAAGAAGAACTAATCCAAATCCTAACAAATTTCATCTATCTTGAATCAAATGGAAAGACAAAGCCAACACAAAAAGAAAGAGTTCATAAAAATGTTGAATTTTTTATACGTTAACTTAAAAACGTCTATACTCTTCGTTATAAGTCGGAAGTTGATTTCTGAAACTGTATTGTAAACTGGATAAACTCATCTTTAACAGAAAAAGTTTGAAAAATGTATTGTAATCACAATTAATATGTTCTAAGGCAGTACGTCTAGTAAAATTGCATTTACATGTACGTTGATTCATGAATATAGGAAAGAAGTCAAATTTCACTATAGAAGAAGGACGAAAGACCAAGAAGAACTAATCCAAATCCTAAAAAATTTCATCTATCTTGAACCAAATAGAAAGACAAAGCCAACACAAAAAGAAAGTGTTCATAAAAATGTTGAATTTTATATACGTTAACTCGAAAAGTCTACACACTTCGTTATAATTCGGAAATTTATTTCTGAGACTAAATTGTAAACTAGATAAACTCATCTTTAACAGAAAAAGTTTGAAAAATATATTGTAATCGCAAATAATATGTTCTAAGCAATTACGTCTAGTAAAAATTGCATTTATATGTATGTTGATTCAAGAAAATATGAAGGAAGTCAAATTTCACCGTAGAAGAAGTATGAAAAACCAAGAAGAACTAATCCAACTCCTAACAAATTTCATCTATCTTGAATCAAATAGAAAGACAAAGCCAACACAAAAAGAAAGAGGTCATAAAAATGTTGAATTTTACTTATGTTAACTCAAAAAAGTCTACACGCTTCGTTATACGTCTGAAATTGGTTTCTGAAACTAAATTGCAACCTAAATAAACTCATCTTTAACCGAAAAAGTTTGAAAAATGTATTGTAATCACAAATAATATGTTCTAAGGCAATCCGCCTAGTAAAAATTGCATTTCTATGTACGTTGATTCAAGAAAATATGAAGGAAGTCAAATTTCACAATATAAGAAGGATGAAAGACCAGCCAGAACTAATCCAAATTCTAACAAACTTCATCTATTTGAATCAAATTGAAAGACAAAGCCAATACAAAAATAAAGAGTTCATAAAAATGTTGAAAGTTTTATACGTTAACTCAAAAAAGTCTACACTCTTTGTTATAAGTCGGAAGTTGATTTCAGAGACTAAATTGTAAACAAGATAAACTCATCTTTAACAGAAAAAGTTAGAAAAATGTATTGTAATCACAATAAATATTTTCTAAGCCATTACGTCTAGTAAAATTGCATTTTTGTGTACGTTGATTCAAGAAAATATGAAGGAAGTCAAATTTCACAATATAAGAAGGATGAAAGACCAGTCGGAACTAATCCAAATTCTAACAAATTTCATCTATTTGAATCAAATTGAAAGACAAAGCCAAGACAAAAATAAAGAGTTCATAAAAATGTTGAATTTTTTATACGTTAACTAAAAAACGTCTACACTCTTCGTTATAAGTCGGAAGTTGATTTCTGAGATTAGATTGTAAACTAGTTAAACTCATCTTTAACAGAAAAAGTTTGAAAAATGTATTGTAATTACAATAAATATGTTCTAAGGCAGTACGTCAAGTAAAAATTGCATTTCTATGTACATTGATTCAGGAATATAAGAAGGAAGTCAAATTTCACTATAGAAGAAGGACAAAAGACCAAGCAGAACTAATCCAAATCCTAACAAATTTCATCTATCTTGAATCAAATAGAAAGACAAAGACAACACAAAAAGAAAGTGTTCATAAAAATGTTGAATTTTATATACGTTAACTCAAAAAGTCTACACACTTCGTTATAAGTCGGAAATTGATTTCTGAGACAAAATTGTAAATTAGATAAACTCATTTTTAACAGAAAAAGTTTGAAAAATGTAATTACAATTAATATGTTCTAAAGCAATACGTCAAGTAAAAATTGCATTTCTATGTACGTTGATTCAAGAAAATATGAAGGAAGTCAAATTTCACAATAGAAGAAGGATGAAAGACCAAGAAGAACTAATCCAAATCCTAACAAATTTCATCTATCTTGAATCAAATGGAAAGACAAAGCCAACACAAAAAGAAAGAGTTCATAAAAATGTTGAATTTTTTATACGTTAACTTAAAAACGTCTATACTCTTCGTTATAAGTCGGAAGTTGATTTCTGAAACTGTATTGTAAATTGGATAAACTCATCTTTAACAGAAAAAGTTTGAAAAATGTATTGTAATCACAATTAATATGTTCTAAGGCAGTACGTCTAGTAAAATTGCATTTATATGTACGTTGATTCATGAATATAGGAAAGAAGTCAAATTTCACTATAGAAGAAGGACGAAAGACCAAGAAGAACTAATCCAAATCCTAAAAAATTTCATCTATCTTGAACCAAATAGAAAGACAAAGCCAACACAAAAAGAAAGTGTTCATAAAAATGTTGAATTTTATATACGTTAACTCGAAAAGTCTACACACTTCGTTATAATTCGAAAATTTATTTCTGAGACTAAATTGTAAACTAGATAAACTCATCTTTAACAGAAAAAGTTTGAAAAATATATTGTAATCGCAAATAATATGTTCTAAGGAATTACGTCTAGTAAAAATTGCATTTATATGTACGTTGATTCAAGAAAATATGAAGGAAGTCAAATTTCACCGTAGAAGAAGTATGAAAGACCAAGAAGAACTAATCCAACTCCTAACAAATTTCATCTATCTTGAATCAAATAGAAAGACAAAGCCAACACAAAAAGAAAGAGGTCATAAAAATGTTGAATTTTACTTATGTTAACTCAAAAAAGTCTACACGCTTCGTTATACGTCTGAAATTGGTTTCTGAAACTAAATTGCAACCTAAATAAACTCATCTTTAACAGAAAAAGTTTGAAAAATGTATTGTAATCACAAATAATATGTTCTAAGGCATTCCGCCTAGTAAAAATTGCATTTCTATGTACGTTGATTCAAGAAAATATGAAGGAAGTCAAATTTCACAATATAAGAAGGATGAAAGACCAGCCAGAACTAATCCAAATTCTAACAAACTTCATCTATTTGAATCAAATTGAAAGACAAAGCCAATACAAAAATAAAGAGTTCATAAAAATGTTGAATTTTTTATACGTTAACTCAAAAAAGTCTACACTCTTCGTTATAAGTCGGAAGTTGATTTTTGAGACTAAATTGTAAACTAGTTAAACTCATCTTTAACAGAAAAAGTTTTAAAAATGTACTGTAATTACAATTAATATGTTCTAAGGCAGTACGTCAAGTAAAAATTGCATTTCTATGTACATTGTTTCAAGAATATATGAAGGAAGTCAAATTTCACTAAAGAAGAAGGACAAAAGACCAAGCAGAACTAATCCAAATCCTAACAAATTTCATCTATCTTGAATCAAATAGAAAGACAAAGACAACACAAAATGAAAGTGTTCATAAAAATGTTGAATTTTATATACGTTAACTCAAAAAGTCTACACACTTCGTTATAAGTCGGAAATGGATTTCTGAGATAAAATTGTAAACTAGATAAACTCATCTTTAACAGAAAAATTTTGAAAAATGTATTGTAATTACAATTAATATGTTCTAAGGCAATCCGTCAAGTAAAAATTGCATTTCTATGTACGTTGATTCAAGAAAATATGAAGGAAGTCAAATTTCACAATAGAAGAAGGATGAGAGACCAAGAAGAACTAATCCAAATCCTAACAAATTTCATCTATCTTGAATCAAATTGAAAGACAAAGCCAACACGAAAAGAAAGAGTTCATAAAAATGTTGAATTTTTTATACGTTAACTTAAAAACGTCTACACTCTTCGTTATAAGTCGGAAGTTGATTTCTAAAACTATATTGTAAACTGGATAAACTCATCTTTAACAGAAAAAGTTCGAAAAATGTATTGTAATCACAATTAATATGTTCTAAGGCAGTACGTCTAGTAAAAATTGCATTTCTATGTACGTTGATTCATGAATATATGAAGGAAGTCAAATTTCGCTATAGAAGAAGGACGAAAGACCAAGCAGAACTAATCCAAATCCTAAAAAATTTCATCTATCTTGAACCAAATAGAAAGACAAAGCCAACACAAAAAGAAAGTGTTCATAAAAATGTTGAATTTTATATACGTTAACTCGAAAAGTCTACACACTTCGTTATAAGTCGGAAATTGATTTCTGAGAAAAAATTGTAAACTAGATAAACTCATCTTTAACAGAAAAAGTTTGAAAAATGTATTGTAATTACAATTAATATGTTCTAAGGCAATCCGTCAAGTAAAAATTGCATTTCTATGTACGTTGATTCAAGAAAATATGAAGGAAGTCAAATTTCACAATAGAAGAAGGATGAGAGACCAAGAAGAACTAATCCAAATCCTAACAAATTTCATCTATCTTGAATCAAATGGAAAGACAAAGCCAACACAAAAAGAAAGAGTTCATAAAAATGTTGAATTTTTTATACGTTAACTTAAAAACGTCTACACTCTTCGTTATAAGTCGGAAGTTGATTTCTAAAACTATATTGTAAACTTGATAAACTCATCTTTAACAGAAAAAGTTTGAAAAATGTATTGTAATCACTCACAATTAATATGTTCTAAGGCAGTACGTCTAGTAAAAATTGCATTTCTATGTACGTTGATTCATGAATATATGAAGGAAGTCAAATTTCGCTATAGAAGAAGGACGAAAGACCAAGCAGAACTAATCCAAATCCTTAAAAATTTCATCTATCTTGAACCAAATAGAAAGACAAAGCCAACACAAAACAAAAAGAAAGTGTTCATAAAAATGTTGAATTTTATGTACGTTAACTCGAAAAGTCTACACACTTCGTTATAAGTCGGAAATTGATTTCTGAGACAAAATTGTAAACTAGATAAACTCATCTTTAACAGAAAAAGTTTGAAAAAGTATTGTAATTACAATTAATATGTTCTAAGGCAATCCGTCAAGTAAAAATTGCATTTCTATGTACGTTGATTCAAGAAAATATGAAGGAAGTCAAATTTCACAATAGAAGAAGGATTAGAGACCAAGAAGAACTAATCCAAATCCTAACAAATTTCATCTATCTTGAATCAAATGGAAAGACAAAGCCAACACTAAAAGAAAGAGTTCATAAAAATGTTGAATTTTTTATACGTTAACTTAAAAACGTCTACACTCTTCGTTATAAGTCGGAAGTTGATTTCTAAAACTATATTGTAAACTGGATAAACTCATCTTTAACAGAAAAAGTTCGAAAAATGTATTGTAATCACAATTAATATGTTCTAAGGCAGTACGTCTAGTAAAAATTGCATTTCTATGTACGTTGATTCATGAATATATGAAGGAAGTCAAATTTCGCTATAGAAGAAGGACGAAAGACCAAGCAGAACTAATCCAAATCCTAAAAAATTTCATCTATCTTGAACCAAATAGAAAGACAAAGCCAACACAAAAAGAAAGTGTTCATAAAAATGTTGAATTTTATATACGTTAACTCGAAAAGTCTACACACTTCGTTATAAGTCGGAAATTGATTTCTGAGAAAAAATTGTAAACTAGATAAACTCATCTTTAACAGAAAAAGTTTGAAAAATGTATTGTAATTACAATTAATATGTTCTAAGGCAATCCGTCAAGTAAAAATTGCATTTCTATGTACGTTGATTCAAGAAAATATGAAGGAAGTCAAATTTCACAATAGAAGAAGGATGAGAGACCAAGAAGAACTAATCCAAATCCTAACAAATTTCATCTATCTTGAATCAAATGGAAAGACAAAGCCAACACAAAAAGAAAGAGTTCATAAAAATGTTGAATTTTTTATACGTTAACTTAAAAACGTCTACACTCTTCGTTATAAGTCGGAAGTTGATTTCTAAAACTATATTGTAAACTTGATAAACTCATCTTTAACAGAAAAAGTTTGAAAAATGTATTGTAATCACTCACAATTAATATGTTCTAAGGCAGTACGTCTAGTAAAAATTGCATTTCTATGTACGTTGATTCATGAATATATGAAGGAAGTCAAATTTCGCTATAGAAGAAGGACGAAAGACCAAGCAGAACTAATCCAAATCCTTAAAAATTTCATCTATCTTGAACCAAATAGCAAAGCCAACACAAAACAAAAAGAAAGTGTTCATAAAAATGTTGAATTTTATGTACGTTAACTCGAAAAGTCTACACACTTCGTTATAAGTCGGAAATTGATTTCTGAGACAAAATTGTAAACTAGATAAACTCATCTTTAACAGAAAAAGTTTGAAAAAGTATTGTAATTACAATTAATATGTTCTAAGGCAATCCGTCAAGTAAAAATTGCATTTCTATGTACGTTGATTCAAGAAAATATGAAGGAAGTCAAATTTCACAATAGAAGAAGGATTAGAGACCAAGAAGAACTAATCCAAATCCTAACAAATTTCATCTATCTTGAATCAAATGGAAAGACAAAGCCAACACTAAAAGAAAGAGTTCATAAAAATGTTGAATTTTTTATACGTTAACTTAAAAACGTCTACACTCTTCGTTATAAGTCGGAAGTTGATTTCTAAAACTATATTGTAAACTGGATAAACTCATCTTTAACAGAAAATTTTTGAAAAATGTATTGTAATCACAATTAATATGTTCTAAGGAAGTACGTCTAGTAAAAATTGCATTTCTATGTACGTTGATTCATGAATATATGAAGGAAGTCAAATTTCGCTATAGAAGAAGGACGAAATACCAAGCAGAACTAATCCAAATCCTAAGAAATTTCATCTATCTTGAACCAAATAGAAAGACAAAGCCAACACAAAAAGAAAGTGTTCATAAAAATGTTGAATTTTATATACGTTAACTCGAAAAGTCTACACACTTCGTTATAAGTCGGAAATTGATTTCTGAGACTAAATTGTAAACAAGATAAACTCATCTTTAACATAAAAAGTTTGAAAAATGTATTGTAATCACAATAAATATTTTCTAAGCCGTTACGTCTAGTAAAAATTGCATTTCTATGTACGTTGATTCAAGAAAATATGAAGGAAGTCAAATTTCACAATAGAAGAAGGATGAGAGACCAAGAAGAACTAATCCAAATCCTAACAAATTTCATCTATCTTGAATCAAATGGAAAGACAAAGCCAACACAAAAAGAAAGAGTTCATAAAAATGTTGAATTTTTTATACGTTAACTTAAAAACGTCTACACTCTTCGTTATAAGTCGGAAGTTGATTTCTAAAACTATATTGTAAACTTGATAAACTCATCTTTAACAGAAAAAGTTTGAAAAATGTATTGTAATCACTCACAATTAATATGTTCTAAGGCAGTACGTCTAGTAAAAATTGCATTTCTATGTACGTTGATTCATGAATATATGAAGGAAGTCAAATTTCGCTATAGAAGAAGGACGAAAGACCAAGCAGAACTAATCCAAATCCTTAAAAATTTCATCTATCTTGAACCAAATAGAAAGACAAAGCCAACACAAAACAAAAAGAAAGTGTTCATAAAAATGTTGAATTTTATGTACGTTAACTCGAAAAGTATACACACTTCGTTATAAGTCGGAAATTGATTTCTGAGACAAAATTGTAAACTAGATAAACTCATCTTTAACAGAAAAAGTTTGAAAAATGTATTGTAATTACAATTAATATGTTCTAAGGCAATCCGTCAAGTAAAAATTGCATTTCTATGTACGTTGATTCAAGAAAATATGAAGGAAGTCAAATTTCACAATAGAAGAAGGATTAGAGACCAAGAAGAACTAATCCAAATCCTAACAAATTTCATCTATCTTGAATCAAATGGAAAGACAAAGCCAACACTAAAAGAAAGAGTTCATAAAAATGTTGAATTTTTTTATACGTTAACTTAAAAACGTCTACACTCTTCGTTATAAGTCGGAAGTTGATTTCTAAAACTATATTGTAAACTGGATAAACTCATCTTTAACAGAAAAAGTTTGAAAAATGTATTGTAATCACAATTAATATGTTCTAAGGCAGTACGTCTAGTAAAAATTGCATTTCTATGTACGTTGATTCATGAATATATGAAGGAAGTCAAATTTCGCTATAGAAGAAGGACGAAAGACCAAGCAGAACTAATCCAAATCCTAAAAAATTTCATCTATCTTGAACCAAATAGAAAGACAAAGCCAACACAAAAAGAAAGTGTTCATAAAAATGTTGAATTTTATATACGTTAACTCGAAAAGTCTACACACTTCGTTATAAGTCGGAAATTGATTTCTGAGGATAAATTGTAAACAAGATAAACTCATCTTTAACAGAAAAAGTTTGAAAAATGTATTGTAATCACAATAAATATTTTCTTAGCCGTTACGTCTAGTAAAAATTGCATTTCTGTGTACGTTGATTCAAGAAAATATGAAGGAAGCAAATTTCACAATAGAAGAAGGATGAAAGACCATGGAGAACTAATCCAAATTCCAACAAATTTCATCTATTTGAATCAAATTGAAAGACAAATCCAATACAAAAATAAAGAATTCATAAAAATGTTAGATTTTTTATACGTTAACTCAAAAAAGTCTACACTGTTCGTTATAAGTCGGAAGTTGATTTGTGAGACTAAATTGTAAACTAGTTAAACTCATCTTTAACATAAAAAGTTTGAAAAATGTATTGTAATTACAATAAATATGTTCTAAGGCATTACGTCTAGTAAAAATTGCATTTCTATGTACGTTGATTCAAGAAAATATGAAGGAAGTCAAATTTCACAATATAAGAAGGATGAAAGACCAGCCAGAACTAATCCAAATTCTAAAAAATTTCATCTATCTGAATCAAATTGAAAGACAAAGCACATACAAAAATAAAGAGTTCATAAAAATGTTGAATTTTTTATACGTTAACTCAAAAAAGTCTACAAACTTCTGTACAAGTCGCAAATTGATTTCTGAGACTAAATTGTAAGCTAGATAAACTCATCTTTAACAGAAAAAGTTTGAAAAATGTATTTTAATCACAAATTATATTTTCCCAGGAATTACGTCTAGTAAAAATTGCATTTCTATGTACGTTAATTCAAGAAAATATGAAGGAAGCCAAATTTCACAATAGAGGAAGGATGAAAGACCAGCCATAACTAATCCAAATTGTAACAAATTTCATCTATTTGAATCAAAACGAAAGACAAAGCCAATACAAAAATAAAAAGTTCATAAAAATGTTGAATTTTTTATACGTTAACTCAAAAAAGTCTACAAACGTCGGTATAAGTCGCAAATTGATTTCTGAGACTAAATTGTAAGCTGGATAAACTCATCTTTAACATAAAAAGTTTGAAAAATGTATTTTAATCACTAATTATATTTTCAAAGGAATTACGTCTAGTAAAAATTGCATTTCTATGTACGTTAATTCAAGAAAATATGAAGGAAGTCAAATTTCACAATATAAGAAGGATGAAAGACCATGCAGAACTAATTCAAATTCTAACAAATTTCATCTATTTGAATCAAATTGAAAGACAAAGCCAAGAAAAAAATACAGAGTTCATAAAAATGTTGAAATTTTTATACGTTAGCTCAAAAACGTCTACACTCTTTGTTATAATTTGGAAGTTGATTTTTGAGACTAAATTGTAAACTAGTTAAACTCATCTTTAACAGAAAAAGTTTTAAAAATGTACTGTAATTACAATTAATATGTTCTAAGGCAGTACGTCAAGTAAAAATTGCATTTCTATGTACATTGTTTCAAGAATATATGAAGGAAGTCAAATTTCACTAAAGAAGAAGAACAAAAGACCAAGCAGAACTAATCCAAATCCTAACAAATTTCATCTATCTTGAATCAAATAGAAAGACAAATACAACACAAAATGAAAGTGTTCATAAAAATGTTGAATTTTATATACGTTAACTCAAAAAGTCTACACAATTCGTTATAAGTCGGAACTTGATTTCTGAGTCAAAATTGTAAACTAGATAAACTCATCTTTAACAGAAAAAGTTTGAAAAATGTACTGTAATTTAAATTAATATGTTCTAAGGCAATACGTCAAGTAAAAATTGCATTTCTATGTACGTTGATTCAAGAAAATATGAAGGAAGTCAAATTTCACAATAGAAGAAGGATGAAAGACCAAGAAGAACTAATCCAAATCCTAACAAATTTCATCTATCTTGAATCAAATGGAAAGACAAAGCCAAAACAAAAAGAAAGAGTTCATAAAAATGTTGAATTTTTTATACGTTAACTTAAAAACGTCTACACTCTTCGTATAAGTCGGAAGTTGATTTCTGAAACTATATTGTAAACTGGATAAACTCATCTTTAACAGAAAAAATTTTAAAAAATGTATTGTAATTACAATTAATATAATCTAAGGCAATACGTTCAGTAAAAATTGTATTTCTATGTACGTTGATTCAAGAAAATATGAAGGAAGTCAAATTTCACCATAGAAGAAGGATGAAAGACCCTGCAGAACTAATCCAAATTCCAACAAATTTCATCTATTTGAATCAAATTGAAAAACAAAGCCAATACAAAAATAAATAATTCATAAAAATGTTAGATTTTTTATACTTTAACTCAAAAAAGTCTACACTCTTCGTTATAAGTCGGAAGTTGATTTCTGAGACTAAATTGTAAACTAGATAAACTCATCTTTAACAGAAAAAGTTTGAAAAATGTATTGTATTCACAATTATTATGTTTTAAGGCATTACGTCTAGTAAAAATTGCATTTCTATGTACGTTGATTCAAGAAAATATGAAGGAAGTCAAATTTCACAATATAAGAAGGATGAAAGACCAGCTAGAACTAATCCAAATTCTCATCTATCTGTATCAAATTGAAAGACAGCCAATACAAAAATAAAGAGTTCATAAAAATGTTGAATTTTTTATACGTTAACTCAAAAAATTCTACAATCTTCGGTATAAGTCGCAAATTGATTTCTGAGTCTAAATTGTAAGCTAGATAAACTCATCTTTAACAGAAAAAGTTTGAAAAATGTATTTTAATCACAAATTATATTTTCCAAGGAATTACGTCTAGTAAAAATTGCATTTCTATGTACGTTAATTCAAGAAAATATGAAGGAAGCCAAATTTCACAGTAGAAGAAGGATGAAAGACCAGCCATAACTTATCCAAATTGTAACAAATTTCATCTATTTGAATCAAATTGAAAGACAAAGCCAATACAAAAATAAAGAGTTCATAAAAATGTTGAAATTTTTATACGTTAACTCAAAAACATCTACAATCTTCGTTATAAGTCGGAAGTTGATTTCTGAGACTAAATTGTAAACTAGTTAAACTCATCTTTAAAAAAAAAAGTTTGAAAAATGTTTTGTAATTACAATAAATATGATCTAAGGCAGTACGTCAAGTAAAAATTGCATTTCTATGTACATTGATTTAAGAATATATGAAGGAAGTCAAATTTCACTATAGAAGAAGGACAAAAGACCAAGCAGAACTAATCCAAATCCTAACAAATTTCATCTATCTTGAATCAAATAGAAAGACAAAGACAACACAAAAAGAAAGTGTTCATAAAAATGTTGAATTTTATATACGTTAACTCAAAAAGTCTACACACTACGTTATAAGTCGGAAATGGATTTCTGAGACAAAATTGTAAACTAGATAAACTCATCTTTAACAGAAAAAGTTTGAAAAATGTATTTTAATTACAATTAATATGTTCTAAGGCAATCCGTCAAGTAAAAATTGCATTTCTATGTACGTTGATTCAAGAAAATATGAAGGAAGACAAATTTCACAATAGAAGAAGGATGAAAGACCAAGAAGAACTAATCCAAATCCTAACAAATTTCATCTATCTTGAATCAAATGGAAAGACAAAGCCAACACAAAAAGAAAGAGTTCATAAAAATGTTGAATTTTTTATACGTTAACTTAAAAACGTCTACACTCTTCGTTATAAGTCGGAAGTTGATTTGTGAAACTATATTGTAAACTGGATAAACTCATCTTTAATAGACAAAGTTTGAAAAATGTATTGTAATCACAAATATTATGTTCTAAGGCATTCCGTCTAGTAAAGATTGCATTTCTATGTACGTTGATTCAAGAAAATATGAAGGAAGTCAAATTTCACAATATAAGAAGGATGAAAGACCAGCCAGAACTAATCCAAATTCTAACAAACTTCATCTATTTGAATCAAATTGAAAGACAAAGCCAATACAAAAATAAAGAGTTCATAAAAATGTTGAAATTTTTATACGTTAACTCAAAAAAGTCTACACTCTTTGTTATAAGTCGGAAGTTGATTTCAGAGACTAAATGGTAAACAAGATAAACTCATCTTTAACAGAAAAAGTTTGAAAAATGTATTGTAATCACAATAAATATTTTCTAAACCAATACAAAAATAAAGAGTTCATAAAAATGTTGAAATTTTTATACGTTAACTCAAAAAAGTCTACACTCTTCGTTATACGTCTGAAATTCATTTCTGAAACTAAATTCTAACCTAGATAAACTCATCTTTAATAAAAAAAAGTTTGAAAAATGTATTGTAATCACAAATATTATTTTCTAAGGCAGTCCGTCTAGTAAAGATTGCATTTCTATGTACGTTGATTCAAGAAAATATGAAGGAAGTCAAATTTCACAATATAAGAAGGATGAAAGACCAGCCAGAACTAATCCAAATTCTAACAAATTTCATCTATTTGAATCAAATTGAAAGACAACGCCAAGACAAAAATAAAGAGTTCATAAAAATTTTGAATTTTTTATACGTTAACTCAAAAACGTCTACACTCTTCGTTATAAGTCGGAAGTTGATTTCTGAGACTAAATTGTAAACTAGTTAAACTCATCTTTAAAAAAAAAAGTTTGAAAAATGTATTGTAATTATAATAAATATGATCTAAGGCAGTACGTCAAGTAAAAATTGCATTTCTATGTACATTGATTCAAGAGTATATGAAGGAAGTCAAATTTCACAATAGAAGAAGGACAAAAGACCAAGCAGAACTAATCCAAATCCTAACAAATTTCATCTATCTTGAATCAAATAGAAAGACAAAGACAACACAAAAAGAAAGTGTTCATAAAAATGTTGAATTTTATATACGTTAACTCAAAAAATCTACACACTTCGTTATAAGTCGGAAATGGATTTCTGAGACAAAATTGTAAACTAGATAAACTCATCTTTAACAGAAAAAGTTTGAAAAATGTATTGTAATTACAATTAATATGTTCTAAGGCAATACGTCAAGTAAAAATTGCATTTCTATGTACGTTGATTCAAGAAAATATGAAGGAAGTCAAATTTCACAATAGAAGAAGGATGAGAGACCAAGAATAACTAATCCAAATCCTAACAAATTTCATCAATCTTGAATCAAATGGAAAGACAAAGCCAACACAAAAAGAAAGAGTTCATAAAAATGTTGAATTTTTTATAAGTTAACTTAAAAACGTCTACACTCTTCGTTATAAGTCGGAAGTTGATTTCTGAAACTATATTGTAAACTTGATAAACTCATATTTAACAGAAAAAGTTTGAAAAATGTATTGTAATCACAATTAGTATGTTCTAAGGCAGTACGTCTAGTAAAAATTGCATTTTTATGTACGTTGATTCATGAATATATGAAGGAAGTTAAATTTCGCTATAGAAGAAGGACGAAAGACCAAGCAGAACTAATCCAAATCCTAAAAAATTTCATCTATCTTGAACCAAATAAAAAGACAAAGCCAACACAAAAAGAAAGTGTTCATAAAAATGTTGAATTTTATATACGTTAACTCGAAAAAGTCTACACACTTCGTTATAAGTCGGAAATTGATTTCTGAGACTAAATTGTAAACTAGATAAACTCATCTTTAACAGAAAAAGTTTGAAAAATGTATTGTAATTACAATTAATATGTTCTAAGGAAATACGTCAAGTAAAAATTGCATTTCTATGTACGTTGATTCATGAAAATATGAAGGAAGTCAAATTTCACAATAGAAAAGGATGAAAGACCATGCAAAACTAATCCAAATCCTAACAAATTTCATATATCTTGAATCAAATAGAAAAACAAATCCAACACAAAAAGAAAGAGTTCATAAAAATGTTGAATTTAATATACGTTAACTCAAAAAAGTCTACACACTTCGTTATAAGTCGGAAATTGATTTCTGAGACTAAATTGTAAACTAGATGAACTCATCTTTAACTGAAAAAGTTTGGAAAATGTATTGTAATCACAAATAATATGTTCTAAGGCATTACGTCTACTAAAAATTGCATTTCTATGTACGTTGATTCAAGTAAATATGAAGGAAGTCAAATTTCACAATAGAAGAAGGATGAAAGACCAAGCAGAACTAATCCAAATCCTAACAAATTTCATTTATCTTGAATCAGATAGAAAGACAAAGCCAACACAAAAAGAAAGAGTTCATAAGAATGTTGAATTTTATATACGTTAACTCAAAAAAGTCTACACATTTCGTTATAAGTCGGAAATTGATTTTTGAGACTAAATTGTAAACTAGATAAACTCATCTTTAACAGAAAAAGTTTGAAAAATGTATTGTAATTACAATTAATATGTTCTAAGGCAATACGTCTAGTGAAAATTGCATTTCTATGTACGTTGATTCAAGAAAATATGAAGGAAGTCAAATTTCACAATAGAAGAAGGATGAAAGACCATGCAAAACTAATCCAAATCCTAACAAATTTCATCTATCTTAAATAGAAAGACAAATCCAACACAAAAAGAAAGAGTTCATAAAATTGTTGAATTTTATATACGTTAACTCAAAAAAGTCTACACATTTCGTTATAAGTCGGAAATTGATTTCTGAGACTAAATTGTAAACTAGATAAACTCATCTTTAACAGAAAAAGTTTGTAAAATGTATTGTAATTACAATTAATATGTTCTAAGGCAATACGTCTAGTAAAAATTGCATTTCTATGTACGTTGATTCAAGAAAATATGAAGGAAGTCAAATTTCACAATAGAAGAAGGATGAAAGACCAAGCAGAACTAATCCAAATCCTAACAATCTTGAATCAAATAGAAAGGCAAAGCCAACACAAAAAGAAAGAGTTCATTAAAATGTTGAATTTAATATACGTTAACTCAAAAAAGTCTACACACTTCGTTATAAGACAGAAATTGATTTCTGAGACTAAATTGTGAACTGGATAAACTCATTTTTAACAGAAAAGTTTGAAAAATGTATTGTTATTACAATTAATATGTTCTAAGGCAATACGTCTAGTAAAAATTGCATTTCTATGTACGTTGATTCAAGAAAATTTGAAGGAAGGAAAATTTCAGAATAGAAGAAGGATGAAAGACCAAGAAGAACTAATCCAAATCCTAACAATTTCATCTATCTTGTATCAAATAGAAAGAAAAAGCCAACACAAAAAGAAAGAGTTCATAAATATGTTAATTTTATATACGTTAACTCAAAAAAGTCTACACACTTCGTTATAAGTCGGAAATTGATTTCTGAGACTAAATCTTAAACTAGATAAACTCATTTTTAACAGAAAAATTTTTAAAAAATGTATTGTAATCACAATCAATACGTTCTAAGGCAATACGTCTAGTAAAAATTGCATTTCTATGTACGTTGATTCAAGAAAATATGAAGGAAGTCAATTTTCACAATATAATAAGGATGAAAGACCAAGCAGAACTAATCCAAATACTAACAAATTTCATCTATCTGGAATCAAATAGAAAGAGAAAGCCAACACAAAAAGAAAGAGTTCATGAAAATGTTGAATTTTATATACGTTAACTCAAAAAAGTCTACACACATCGTTATAAGTCGGAAATTGATTTTTGAGACTAAAGTGTAAATTAGATAAACTCATCTTTAACAGAAAAATTTTGAAAAATGTATTGTAATTACAAATAATATGTTCTAAGGCATTACATCTAGTAAAAATTGCATTTATATGTACGTTGATTCAAGAAAATATGAAGGAAGTCAAATTTTACAATAGAAGAAGGATGAACGACCAGTCAGAACTAATCTTAATTCTAACAAATTTCATCTATTCGAATCAAATTGAAAGACAAAGCCAATACAAAAAATGAGTTTATAAAAATGTTGAATTTTATATACGTTAACTCAAAAAAGTACACACACTTCGTTATAAGTCGGAAATTGATTGCTGAGACTAAATTGTAAACTAGATAAACTCATCTTTAAGAAAAAAAAGTTTGAAAAATGTATTGTAATTACAATTAATATGTTCTAACGCAATACGTCTAGTAAAAATTGCATTTCTATGTACGCTGATTCAAGAAAATATGAAGGAAGTCAACTTTCACAATAGAAGAAGGATGAAAGAACAAGGGGAACTAATCTAAATCCTAAAAAATTTCATCTATCTGGAATCAAATATAAAGAGAATGCCAACACAAAAAGAAAGAGTTCATAAAAATGTTGAATTTTATATACGTTAAATCAAAAAAATTTGCACACTTCGTTATAAGTCGGAAATTGATTTCTGAGATTAAATTGTAAACTAGATAAACTCAAAATTAACAGAAAAAGTTTGAAAAATGTATTGTAATCACAATTAATATGTTCTAAGGCAATACGTCTAGTAAAAATTGCATTTCTATGTACGTTGAATCAAGAAAATATGAAGGAAGTCAAATTTCACAATAGAAGAAGGATGAAAGACCATGCAGAACTAATCCAAATCCTAACAAATTTCATCTATCTTGAATCAAATAGAAAGACAAAGCCTACACAAAAAGAAAGAGTTCATTAAAATGTTGAATTTAATATACGTTAACTCAAAAAAGTCTACACACTTCGTTATAAGTCAGAAATTGATTTATGAGACTAAATTGTAAACTAGATAAACTCATTTTTAACAGAAAAAGTTTAAAAAATGTATTGTAATTACAATCAATACGTTCTAAGGCAATACGTCTAGTAAAAATTGCATTTTTATGTAAGTTGATTCAAGAAAATATGAAGGAAGTCAATTTTCACAATAGAAGAAGGATGAAAGACCAAGAAGAACTAATCCAAATACTAACAAATTTCATCTATCTTGAATCAAATAGAAAGACAATGCCAACACAAAAAGAAAGAGTTCATAAAAATGTTGAATTTTCTATATTTTTTTTTGCTAGGTCAAAATGGTTTATTAAAGCAAAAAAATGTAATTACAAGAATTACAAAATGGGAGGCGCTAGGCCTCCACACCCCCATAAACCAAAGGGGCAAAAAAACTCTAAAAAACGCATAAAATAAACTCTTAAGCACTAAAAAATAGCATAAAGAAGAAAACTAATAACGTTTTCGCCCCTTATTTCCAACTCTAAAATTCCTCTTCTTGGGAATGAGATCATCAATTATTTTAGTCAAATCATAGTGCCCCTTGAATTCATCTTCATAATCATCATAAGTTTCATCATTGTCATAATCCTGTTCATTTTCATCTGAAGCATAATTACCACCTGGAACAAGCTTAATAGGAGATTGAACATTCTTTTTTGTTGACATTTTATCCATTTTCTTCTTTTTTTCCTCTAAATAGTCTCGTCGAAAGGCTGGATCTCTAATGAATTTAGTACGCACTTCATCAAGTTGAATAGTACTTGCCTCATCTAGTTCCTCTGTAGACAAAATATTATCTAGATCAAAAACATTTTCCTCCAACCCTGCTTGAATGTCCTTGTTATGCTCACGGCTTGGACTGTCCTCATTACACTTTGAATTCATAGCCATGATCTTGGCAGCTTGCTTGGCCACTTTTCTAGCTTGCTTCCTGGCTAGAATATCTGCATCAATTTCACCCCAATCTTTCGAACCCATACTATTGTCTGAGTCACTAGAACCATCTTGTTCCTCCTCCACCAAAATCTCACTAGAATCATTAGTAAGGCCTAACTCTGAAGCTAGGGAACCATACTTGTTATTCACCACAAGTTCAGCTTGAAAAAGCTCATCCACCAAAGGAGTATCGAAAGATTTAAATTTAAAAGATGTACGTTTATTAGGGGAGTTCTTACCCATAACTATTTTCCAATCCTCTTTAGAACTGGTCGTACCCTTTTCAGGATTTTGCTTGAACACGGAATTTGTTTCCATAACTGAGTTTGTTATAAATGCAGAATCATACTGAATATTTGGAATATCTTCCAAATTATTTTTAGACACGAACTCTTGCTGGGCTTTAAGAGTTTGCACGGACTGATCTCCCAAAATTGGCTGAGCTTCCCTAGTTTGCACGGACTCTTGCTGAGCTTTCCCAGTTTGTACGGACTCTTGCTGAGCTTTCCTAGTTTGCACGGACTCTTGTTCCCTAGTTTGCACGAATTGCTTGCTAGAGTTCCCTTGTGTACTATCTGCATTGTCAATATGGATAGAATTCTTACGTAAAGCAAGATCTTTTTTGGCTGAAATATTGTTTTTACATCTCATCAACTTAATCTGAGCTTCACGATACTCAGTAAAAGCTTTTTCGAGCTGCTCTTCTAGATGTTTATCATCAGACTTCTCATGAATTGATTCAATATCCTCAGAAACAGCAACCTCATGAACTGAATTTATACTCTCCTTACCAGCCTTCACATTATTGACGTTAATTGCATGGCCTGCATGGGAAGTTTCACCAACTTTTTTCCAAACAGATTTGAGTGATTTTCCTTCTTTGTCATTCTTAATGTTCACAGTAGGTGACTTCTTTATAGCATTAGAACCTCCCAAAATTTTCTTTGCAGCAAGGCAATTCTCAAATTTGTGGCCCATAAACTTACAATGAGTGCAGAATTTGACATTCTCTAAGTCTTGAATTTCAATATACTGCCAGAACTCTTTTCCATTTGCAATCAAGCGAATTCTTTTAGGAATCAACTTAGTAAAGTCAATATCAATCAGAACCGCAGCATAGTTTCCAACATCATGATCCAAAGTCTTTTGATCAATAGCAATCGGTTTTCCAATAATTTTAGCAATGGAAAGAAGAATTTTCTTAGTCCATAACTCAATGTACAAACCAGGGAAACTTACCCAAACTGAAGCTCTTGAAGTTTGCTGTCTTTCTGGATCAAAATTTGGGTAAAAATTGAAAACCCTAAGCTGTTGATTCTGTATAAGCCAAGTATCACCATGCCATACACGTTCCTTGTCATCTGCTGAAGTTAACTTTATGATAAAGAACCCTTTTGTCATTGGAACTAACTTACATCTTCCAGCACCGAAACCCCATTGTTCCTCCAAACTCTTTTGAACATCAGAAAGTTTTAAGCCCTTAAAGTTCAATCTCCCAATGAGACTGAACTGAAATATATCACGTCCCTCTTGAAGAAGATTATTAGGCAAAACCAAAGATGGTTCTTCCAAATATGTTGATGCCTCAGGGAGAGAAAAGAAATCTGAATCTGTTAACATATAGGGTTTTTTACCCTTAATCAAATCAGCAAAAGATACCTTATTGTTCCCATGATTATTCACGTTAGATTCAGGGTTTTCCCCCATCCTAAATCACCAAAGATGATCTAGAATGAAGGAAAAACGTTGATGAAAGTTGAAAACCCTAAAGAAAAAATTCGCCAATTTTTTGGAGAGAAAAATTCGCATGAGAGAGATCTTGTATTTCTATGTACGTTGATTCAAGAAAATATGAAGGAAGTCAAATTTCACCATAGAAGAAGGATGAAAGACCAAGAAGAACTAATCCAAATCCTAAAAAATTTCATCTATCTTGAATCAAATAGAAAGACAAAGCCAACACAAAAAGAAAGAGGTCATAAAAATGTTGAATTTATTTATGTTAACTCAAAAAAGTCTACACGCTTCGTTATACGTCTGAAATTGATTTCTGAAACTAAATTGTAACCTAGATAAACTCATCTTCAACAGAAAAAGTTTGAAAAATGTATCGTAATCACAAATAATATGTTCTAAGGCATTCCGTCTAGTAAAAATTACATTTCTATGTACGTTGATTCAAGAAAATATGAAGGAAGTCAAATTTCAGTATATAAGAAGGATGAAAGACCAGCCAGAACTAATCCAAATTCTAACAAATTTCATCTATTTGAATCAAATTGAAAGACAAAGCCAAGACAAAAATAAAGAGTTCATAAAAATGTTGAATTTTTTATACGTTAACTCAAAAAAGTCTACAAACTTCGGTATTAGTCGCAAATTGATTTCTGAGACTAAATTGTAAGCTAGATAAACTCATCTTTAAGAGAAAAAGTTTGAAAAATGTATTGTAATTACAATAAATATGTTCTAAGGCAGTACGTCAAGTAAAAATTGCATTTCTATGTACATTGATTCAAGAATATATGAAGGAAGTCAAATTTCACCATAGAAGAAGGACAAAAGATCAAGCAGAACTAATCCAAATCCTAACAAATTTCATCTATCTTGAATCAAATAGAAAGACAAAGACAACACAAAAACAAAGTGTTCATAAAAATGTTGAATTTTTTATACGTTAACTTAAAAACGTCTACACTCTTCGTTATAAGTCGGAAGTTGATTTCTGAAACTATATTGAAAACTGGATAAACTCACCTTTAACAGACAAAGTTTGAAAAATGTATTGTAATCACAATTAATATGTTCTAAGGCAGTACGTCTAGTAAAAATTTCATTTCTATGTACGTTAATTCATGAATATATGAAGGAAGTCAAATTTCACTATAGAAGAAGGACGAAAGACCAAGCAGATATAATTCAAATCCTAAATAATTTCATCTATCTTGAACCAAATAGAAAGACAAAGCCAACACAAAAATAAAGTGTTCGTAAAAATGTTGAATTTTATATACGTTAACTCGAAAAGTCTACACACTTCGTTATAAGTCGGAAATTGATTTCTGAGACTAAATTGTAAACTAGATAAACTCATCTTTAATAGAAAAAGTTTGAAAAATGTATTGTAATTACAATTAATATGTTCTAAGGCAATACGTCAAGTAAAAATTGCATTTCTATGTACGTTGATTCAAGAAAATATGAAGGAAGTCAAATTTCACCATAGAAGAAGGATGAAAGACCAAGAAGAACTAATCCAATTCCTAACAAATTTCATCTATCTTGAATCAAATGGAAAGACAAAGCCAACACAAATAGAAAGAGGTCATAAAAATGTTGAATTTATTTATGTTAACTCAAAAAAGTTTACACGCTTCGTTATACGTCTGAAATTGATTTCTGAAACTAAATTGTAACCTAGATAAACTCATCTTCAACAGAAAAAGTTTGAAAAATGTATCGTAATCACAAATAATATGTTCTAAGGCATTCCGTCTAGTAAAAATTACATTTCTATGTACGTTGATTCAAGAAAATATGAAGGAAGTCAAATTTCACAATATAAGAGGGATGAAAGACCAGCCAGAACTAATCCAAATTCTAACAAATTTCATCTATCTGAATCAAATTGAAAGACAAAGCCAATACAAAAATAAAGAGTTCATAAAAATGTTGAATTTTTTATACGTTAACTCAAAAAAGTCTAAAAACTTCGGTATAAGTCGAAAATTGATTTCTGAGACTAAATTGTAAGCTAGATAAACTCATCTTTAACAGAAAAAGTTTGAAAAATGTATTTTAATCACAAAGTATATTTTCCAAGGAATTACGTCTAGTAAAAATTGCATTTCTGTGTACGTTGATTCAAGAAAATATGAAGGAAGTCAAATTTCACAATATAAGAAGGATGAGAGACCAGCCAGAACTAATCCAATTTCTAACAAATTTCATCTATTTGAATCAAATTGAAAGACAAAGCCAAGACAAAAATAAAGAGTTCATAAAAATGTTGAATTTTTTATACGTTCACTCAAAAAAGTCTACAAACTTCGGTATTAGTCGCAAATTGATTTCTGAGACTAAATTGTAAGCTAGATAAACTCATCTTTAACAGAAAAAGTTTGAAAAATGTATTGTAATTACAATAAATATGTTCTAAGGCAGTACGTCAAGTAAAAATTGCATTTCTATGTACATTGATTCAAGAATATATGAAGGAAGTCAAATTTCACTATAGAAGGACAAAAGACCAAGCAGAACTAATCAAAATCCTAACAAATTTCATCTATCTTGAATCAAATAGAAAGACAAAGACAACACAAAAAGAAAGTGTTCATAAAAATGTTGAATTTTATATACGTTAACTCAAAAAAGTCTAAAAACTTCGGTATAAGTCGAAAATTGATTTATGAGACTAAATTGTAAGCTAGATAAAGTCATCTTTAACAGAAAAAGTTTGAAAATGTATTTTAATCACTAAATATATTTTCCAAGGAATTACGTCTAGTAAAAATTGCATTTCTATGTACGTTAATTCAAGAAAATATGAAGGAAGCCAAATTTTACAATAGAAGAAGAATGAAAGACCAGCCATAACTAATCCAAATTGTAACAAATTTCATCTATTTGAATCAAATTGAAAGACAAAGCCAATACAAAAATAAAGAGTTCATAAAAATGTTGAAATTTTTATACGTTAACTGAAAAAAGTCTACACGCTTTGTTATAAGTCGTATGTTGATTTCAGAGACTAAATTGTAAACAAGATAAACTCATCTTTAACAGAAAAAGTTTGAAAAATGTATTGTAATCACAATAAATATTTTCTAAGCCAGTACGTCAAGTAAAAATTGCATTTCTATGTACATTGATTCAAGAATATATGAAGGAAGTCAAATTTCACCATAAAAGAAGGACAAAAGACCAAGCAGAACTAATCCAAATCCTAACAAATTTCATCTATCTTGAATCAAATAGAAAGACAAAGACAACACAAAAACAAAGTGTTCATAAAAATGTTGAATTTTATATACGTTAACTCAAAAAGTTTACACACTTCGTTATAAGTCGGAAATTGATTTTTGAATCAAATTGAAAGACAAAGCCAATACAAAAATAAAGAATTCATAAAAATGTTAGATTTTTTATACGTTAACTCAAAAAAGTCTACACTCTTCGTTATAAGTTGGAAGTTGATTTCTGAGACTAAATTTAAACTAGATAAACTCATCTTTCACAGAAAAAGTTTGAAAAATGTATTGTATTCACAATTAATATGTTTTAAGGCATTACGTCTAGTAAAAATTTCATTTCTATGTACGTTGATTCAAGAAAATATGAAGGAAGTCAAATTTCACAATATAAGAGGGATGAAAGACCATCCAGAACTAATCCAAATTCTAACAAATTTCATCTATCTGAATCAAATTGAAAGACAAAGCCAATACAAAAATAAAGAGTTCATAAAAATGTTGAATTTTTTATACGTTAACTCAAAAAAGTCTAAAAACTTCGGTATAAGTCGAAAATTGATTTCTGAGACTAAATTGTAAGCTAGATAAACTCATCTTTAACAGAAAAAGTTTGAAAAATGTATTTTAATCACAAAGTATATTTTCCAAGGAATTACGTCTAGTAAAAATTGCATTTCTGTGTACGTTGATTCAAGAAAATATGAAGGAAGTCAAATTTCACAATATAAGAAGGATGAGAGACCAGCCAGAACTAATCCAATTTCTAACAAATTTCATCTATTTGAATCAAATTGAAAGACAAAGCCAAGACAAAAATAAAGAGTTCATAAAAATGTTGAATTTTTTATACGTTCACTCAAAAAAGTCTACAAACTTCGGTATTAGTCGCAAATTGATTTCTGAGACTAAATTGTAAGCTAGATAAACTCATCTTTAACAGAAAAAGTTTGAAAAATGTATTGTAATTACAATAAATATGTTCTAAGGCAGTACGTCAAGTAAAAATTGCATTTCTATGTACATTGATTCAAGAATATATGAAGGAAGTCAAATTTCACTATAGAAGGACAAAAGACCAAGCAGAACTAATCAAAATCCTAACAAATTTCATCTATCTTGAATCAAATAGAAAGACAAAGACAACACAAAAAGAAAGTGTTCATAAAAATGTTGAATTTTATATACGTTAACTCAAAAAGTCTACACACTTCGTTATAAGTCGGAAATTGATTTCTGATACTAAATTGTAAACTAGATAAACTCATCTTTAACAGAAAAAGTTTGAAAAATGTATTGTAATCACAATTAATATGTTCTAATGCAGTACGTCTAATAAAAATTGCATTTCTATGTACGTTGATTCATGAATATATGAAGGAAGTCAAATTTCAGTGTAGAAGAAGGACGAAAGACCAAGCAGAACTAATCCAAATCCTAAAAAATTCCATCTATCTTGAATCAAAGTGAAAGACAAAGCCAACACAAAAAGAAAGTGTTCATAAAAATGTTGAATTTTATATACGTTAACTCGAAAAGTCTACACACTTCGTTATAAGTCGGAAATTGATTTCTGAGACTAAATTGTAAACTAGATAAAATCATCTTTAACAGAAAAAGTTTGAAAAATGTATTGTAATTACAATTAATATGTTCTAAGGCAATACGTCTAGTAAAAATTGTATTTTTATGTACGTTGATTCAAGAAAATATGAAGGAAGTCAAATTTCACCATAAAAGAAGGATGAAAGACCAAGAAGAACTAATCCAATTCCTAACAAATTTCATTGATCTTGAATCCAATAGAAAGACAAAGCCAACACAAAAAGAAAGAGGTCATAAAAATGTTGAATTTTATTTATGTTAACTCAAAAAAGTCTACACGCTTCGTTATACGTCTGAAATTGATTTCTGAAACTAAATTGTAACCTAGATAAACTCATCTTTAACAGAAAAAGTTCGAAAAATGTATCGTAATCACAAATAATATGTTCTAAGGCATTCCGTCTCGTAAAAATTGCATTTCTATGTACGTTGATTCAAGAAAATATGAAGGAAGTCAAATTTCACAATATAAGAAGGATGAAAGACCAGCCAGAACTAATCCAAATTCTTACAAACTTCATCTATTTAAATCAAATTGAAAGACAAAGCCAATACAAAAATAAAGAGTTCATAAAAATGTTGAATTTTTTATACGTTAACTCAAAAAAGTCTACACTCTTCGTTATAGTCGGAAGTTGATTTCTGAGACTAAATTGTAAACTAGATAAACTCATCTTTAACAAGAAAAGTTTGAAAAAGATATTGTAATCACAAATAATATGTTCTAAGGCATTACGTCTAGTAAAAATTGCATTTCTATGTACGTTGATTCAAAAAAATATGAAGGAAGTCAAATTTCACAATAGAAGAAGGATGAAAGACCATGCAGAGCTAATCCAAATTCCAACAAATTTTATCTATTTGAATAAAATTGAAAGACAAAACCAATACAAAAATAAAGAATTCATAAAAATGTTAGATTTTTTATAAGTTAACTCAAAAAAGTCTACACTCTTCGTTATAAGTCGGAAATTGATTTCTGAGACAAAACTGTAAACTAGATAAACTCATCTTTAACAGAAAAAGTTTGAAAAATGTATAGTAATTACAATTAATATGTTCTAAGGCAATACGTCAAGTAAAAATTGCATTTCTATGTACGTTTATTCAAGAAAATATGAAGGAAGTCAAATTTCCCAATAGAAGAAGGATGAAAGACCAAGAAGAACTAATCCAAATCCTAACAAATTTCATCTATCTTGAATCAAATGTAAAGACAAAGCCAACACAAAAAGAAAGAGTTCATAAAAATGTTGAATTTTTTATACGTTAACTTAAAAACGTCTACACTCTTCGTTATAAGTCAGAAGTTGATTTCTGAAACTATATTGTAAACTGGATAAATTCATCTTTAACAGAGAAAGTTTGAAAAATGTATTGTAATTACAATTAATATGTTCTAAGACAATACGTCTAGTAGAAATTGTATTTCTATGTACGTTGATTCAAGAAAATATGAAGGAAGTCAAATTTCACAATGAAAGAAGGATGAAAGACCATGCAGAACTAATCCAAATTCCAACAAATTTCATATATTTGAATCAAGTTGAAAGACAAAGCCAATACAAAAATAAAGAATTCATAAAAATGTTAGATTTTTTATAAGTTGACTCAAAAAAGTCTACACTCTTCGTTATAAGTCGGAAATTGATTTCTGAGACAAAATTGTAGACTAGATAAACTCATCTTTAACAGAAAAAGTTTGAAAAATGTATTGTATTCACAATTAATATGTTTTAAGGCATTACGTCTAGTAAAAATTGCATTTCTATGTACGTTGATTCAAGAAAATATGAAGGAAGTCAAATTTCACAATATAAGAGGGATGAAAGACCAGCCAGAACTAATCCAAATTCTAACAAATTTCATCTATCTGAATCAAATTGAAAGACAAAGCCAATACAAAAATAAAGAGTTCATAAAAATGTTGAATGTTTTATACGTTAACTCAAAAAAGTCTAAAAACTTCGGTATAAGTCGAAAATCGATTTCTGAGACTAAATTGTAAGCTAGATAAACTCATCATTAACAGAAAAAGTTTGAAAAATGTATTTTAATCACAAATAATATGTTACGTCTAGTAAAAATTGCATTTCTATGTACGTTAATTCAAGAAAATATGAAGGAAGCCAAATTTCACAATAGAGGAAGAATGAAAGACCATAACTAATCCAAATTGTAACAAATTTCATCTATTTGAATCAAATTGAAAGACAAAGCCAATACAAAAACAAAGAATTCATAAAAATGTTAGATTTTTTATACGTTAACTCAAAAAAGTCTACACTCTTCGTTATAAGTCGGAAGTTGATTTCTGAGACTAAATTGTAAACTAGATAAACTCATCTTTAACAGAAAAAGTTTGAAAAATGTATTGTATTCACAATTAATATGTTTTAAGTTATTACGTCTAGTAAAAATTGCATTTCTATGTACGTTGATTCAAGAAAATATGAAGGAAGTCAAATTTCACAATATAAGAGGGATGAAAGACCAGCCAGAACAAATCCAAATTCTAAAAAATTTCATCTATCTGAATCAAATTGAAAGACAAATCCAATACAAAAATAAAGAGTTCATAAAAATGTTGAATTTTCTATACGTTAACTCAAAAAAGTCTAAAAACTTCGGCATAAGTCGAAAATTGATTTCTGAGACTAAATTGTAAGCTAGATAAACTCATCTTTAACAGAAAAAGTTTGAAAAATGTATTTTAATCACAAATTTTATTTTCCAAGGAATTACGTCTAGTAAAAATTGCATTTCTGTGTACGTTGATTCAAGAAAATATGAAGGAAGTCAAATTTCACAATATAAGAAGGATGAGAGACCAGCCAGAACTAATCCAAATTCTAACAAATTTCATCTATTTGAATCAAATTGAAAGACAAAGCTAAGACAAAAATAAAGAGTTCATAAAAATGTTGAATTTTTTATACGTTAACTCAAAAAAGTCTACAAACTTCGGTATTAGTCGCAAATTGATTTCTGAGACTAAATTGTAAGCTAGATAAACTCATCTTTAAGAGAAAAAGTTTGAAAAATGTATTGTAATTACAATAAATATGTTCTAAGGCAGTACGTCAAGTAAAAATTGCATTTCTATGTACATTGATTCAAGAATATATGAAGGAAGTCAAATTTCACCATAGAAGAAGGACAAAAGATCAAGCAGAACTAATCCAAATCCTAACAAATTTCATCTATCTTGAATCAAATAGAAAGACAAAGACAACACAAAAACAAAGTGTTCATAAAAATGTTGAATTTTTTATACGTTAACTTAAAAACGTCTACACTCTTCGTTATAAGTCGGAAGTTGATTTCTGAAACTATATTGAAAACTGGATAAACTCACCTTTAACAGACAAAGTTTGAAAAATGTATTGTAATCACAATTAATATGTTCTAAGGCAGTACGTCTAGTAAAAATTTCATTTCTATGTACGTTAATTCATGAATATATGAAGGAAGTCAAATTTCACTATAGAAGAAGGACGAAAGACCAAGCAGATATAATTCAAATCCTAAATAATTTCATCTATCTTGAACCAAATAGAAAGACAAAGCCAACACAAAAATAAAGTGTTCGTAAAAATGTTGAATTTTATATACGTTAACTCGAAAAGTCTACACACTTCGTTATAAGTCGGAAATTGATTTCTGAGACTAAATTGTAAACTAGATAAACTCATCTTTAATAGAAAAAGTTTGAAAAATGTATTGTAATTACAATTAATATGTTCTAAGGCAATACGTCAAGTAAAAATTGCATTTCTATGTACGTTGATTCAAGAAAATATGAAGGAAGTCAAATTTCACCATAGAAGAAGGATGAAAGACCAAGAAGAACTAATCCAATTCCTAACAAATTTCATCTATCTTGAATCAAATGGAAAGACAAAGCCAACACAAATAGAAAGAGGTCATAAAAATGTTGAATTTATTTATGTTAACTCAAAAAAGTTTACACGCTTCGTTATACGTCTGAAATTGATTTCTGAAACTAAATTGTAACCTAGATAAACTCATCTTCAACAGAAAAAGTTTGAAAAATGTATCGTAATCACAAATAATATGTTCTAAGGCATTCCGTCTAGTAAAAATTACATTTCTATGTACGTTGATTCAAGAAAATATGAAGGAAGTCAAATTTCACAATATAAGAGGGATGAAAGACCAGCCAGAACTAATCCAAATTCTAACAAATTTCATCTATCTGAATCAAATTGAAAGACAAAGCCAATACAAAAATAAAGAGTTCATAAAAATGTTGAATTTTTTATACGTTAACTCAAAAAAGTCTAAAAACTTCGGTATAAGTCGAAAATTGATTTCTGAGACTAAATTGTAAGCTAGATAAACTCATCTTTAACAGAAAAAGTTTGAAAAATGTATTTTAATCACAAAGTATATTTTCCAAGGAATTACGTCTAGTAAAAATTGCATTTCTGTGTACGTTGATTCAAGAAAATATGAAGGAAGTCAAATTTCACAATATAAGAAGGATGAGAGACCAGCCAGAACTAATCCAATTTCTAACAAATTTCATCTATTTGAATCAAATTGAAAGACAAAGCCAAGACAAAAATAAAGAGTTCATAAAAATGTTGAATTTTTTATACGTTCACTCAAAAAAGTCTACAAACTTCGGTATTAGTCGCAAATTGATTTCTGAGACTAAATTGTAAGCTAGATAAACTCATCTTTAACAGAAAAAGTTTGAAAAATGTATTGTAATTACAATAAATATGTTCTAAGGCAGTACGTCAAGTAAAAATTGCATTTCTATGTACATTGATTCAAGAATATATGAAGGAAGTCAAATTTCACTATAGAAGGACAAAAGACCAAGCAGAACTAATGCAAATCCTAACAAATTTCATCTATCTTGAATCAAATAGAAAGACAAAGACAACACAAAAAGAAAGTGTGCATAAAAATGTTGAATTTTATATACGTTAACTCAAAAAGTCTACACACTTCGTTATAAGTCGGAAATTGATTTCTGAGACAAAATTCTAAACTAGATAAACTCATCTTTAACAGAAAAAGTTTGAAAAATGTATTGTAATTACAATTAATATGTTTTAAAGGAAATATGTCAAGTAAAAATTGCATTTCTATGTACGTTGATTCAAGAAAATATGAAGGAAGTCAAATTTCACAATAGAAGAAGGATGAAAGACCAAGAAGAACTAATCCAAATCCTAACAAATTTCATCTATATTGAATCAAATGGAAAGACAAAGCCAACACAAAAAAGAAAGAGTTCATAAAAATGTTGAATTTTTTATACGTTAACTTAAAAACGTCTACACTCTTCGTTATAAGTCGGAAGTCTATTTCTGAAACTATATTGTAAACTGGATCAACTCATCTTTAACAGAAAAAGTTTGAAAAATGTATTGTAATCACAATAAATATGTTCTAAGGCAGTACGTCTAGTAAAAATTGCATTTCTATGTACGTTGATTCATGAATATATGAAGGAAGACAAATTTCACTATAGAAGAAGGACGAAAGACCAAGCAGAACTAATCCAAATCCTAAAAAATTTCATCTATCTTGAACCAAATAGAAAGACAAAGCCAACACAAAAAGAAAGTGTTCATAAAAATGTTGAATTTTATATACTTTAACTCGAAAAGTCTACACACTTCGTTATAAGTAGGAAATTGATTTCTGAGACTAAATTGTAAATTAGATAAACTCATATTTAACAGAAAAAGTTTGAAAAATTTATTGTAATTACAATTAATATGTTCTAAGGCAATACTTCTAGTAAAAATTGTATTTTTATGTACGTTGATTTAAGAAAATATGAAGGAAATCAAATTTCACCATAAAAGAAGGATGAAAGACCAAGAAGAACTAATCCAATTCCTAACAAATTTCATTGATCTTGAATCAAATAGAAAGACAAAGCCAACACAAAAAGAAAGAGGTCATAAAAATGTTGAATTTTATTTATGTTAACTCAAAAAAGTCTACACGCTTCGTTAGACATCTGAAATTGATTTCTGAAACTAAATTGTAACCTAGATAAACTCATCTTTAACAGAAAAAGTTCGAAAAATTTATCGTAATCACAAATAATATGTTCTAAGGCATTCCGTCTAGTAAAAATTGCATTTCTATGTACGTTGATTCAAGAAAATATGAAGGAAGTCAAATTTCAAAATATAAGAAGGATGAAAGACCAGCCAGAACTTATCCAAATTCTAACAAACTTCATCTATTTAAATCAAATTTAAAGACAAAGCCAATACAAAAATAAAGAGTTCATAAAAATATTGAATTTTTTATACGTTAACTCAAAAAAGTCTACACTCTTTGTTATAAGTCGGAAGTTGATTTCTGAGACTAAATTGTAAACTAGATAAACTCATCTTAAACAGAAAATGTCTGAAAAATATATTGTAATCACAAATAATATGTTCTAAGGCATTACGTCTAGCAAAAATTGCATTTCTATATACGTTGATTAAAGAAAATATGAAGGTAGGCTAATTTCACAAGAGAAGAAGGATGAAAGACCATGCAAACTAATCCAAATCCAACAAATTTCATCTATCTTGAATCAAATGGAAAGACAAAGCCAACACAAAAAGAAAGAGTTCATAAAAATGTTGAATTTTTTATACGTTAACTTAAAAACGTCTAAACTCTTCGTTATAAGTCGGAAGTTGATTTCTGAAACTATATTGTAAACTGGATAAACTCATCTTTAACAGAAAAAGTTTGAAAAATGTATTGTAATTACAATTAATATGTTCTAAGGTAATACGTCTAGTAGAAATTGTATTTCTATGTACGTTGATTCAAGAAAATATGAAGGAAGTAAAATTTCACCATAAAACTAGGATGAAAGACCATGCAACCTAATCCAAATTCCAACAAATTTCATCTATTTGAATCAAATTGAAAGACAAAGCCAATATAAAAATAAAGAATTCGTAAAAATGTTAGATTTGTTATACGTTAACACAAAAAACTCTACACTATTCGTTATAAGTCGGAAGTTGATTTCTGAGACTAAATTGTAAACTAGATAAACTCATCTTTAACAGAAAAAGTTTGAAAAATGTATTGTATTCACAATTAATATGTTCTAAGGCATTACGTCTAGTAAAAATTGCATTTCTATGTACGTTAATTCAAGAAAATATGAAAGAAGTCAAATTTCACAATATAAGAAGAATGAAAGACCAGCCAGTACTAATCCAAATTCTAACAAATTTCATCTATCTGAATCAAATTGAAAGACAAAGCCAATACAAAAATAAAGAGTTCATAAAAATGTTGAGTATTATATACGTTAACTAAAAAAATTCTACACACTTCGTTATACATCTGAAATTGATTTCTGAGACTATATTGTAAACTGGATAAACTCATCTTTAACAGAAAAAGTTTAAAAAATGTATTGTAATCACAAATTATATTTTCCAAGGAATTACGTCTAGTAAAAATTGCATTTCTATGTACGTTAATTCAAGAAAATATGAAGGAAGCCAAATTTCACAATAGAAGAAGGATGAAAGACCAGCCAGTACTAATCCAAATTATAACAAATTTCATCTATTTGAATCAAATTGAAAGACAAAGCCAATACAAAAATAAAGAGTTCATAAAAATGTTGAAATTTTTATACGTTAACTCAAAAAAGTCTACACTCTTTGTTATAAGTCGGAAGTTGATTTCAGAGACTAAATTGTAAACAAGATAAACTCATCTTTAACAGAAAGAGTTTGAAAAATGTATTGTAATCACAATAAATATTTTTAAGCCATTACGTCTAGTAAAAATTGAGTTTCTGTGTACGTTGATTCAAGAAAATATGAAGGAAGTCAAATTTCACAATATAAGAAGGATGAAAGACCATCCAGAACTAATCCAAATTCTAACAAATTTCATCTATTTGAATCAAATTGAAAGACAAAGCCAAGACAAAAATAAAGAGTTCATAAAAATGTTGAATTTTTTATACGTTAATTCAAAAAAGTCTAAACAATTCGTTATAAGTCGGAAATTGATTTCTGAGACTAAATTGTAAACTAGATAAACTCATCTTTAACAGAAAAAGTTTGAAAAATGTATTGTAATTACAATTAATATGTTCTAAGGCAATACGTCTAGTAAAAATTGCATTTCTATGTAAGTTGATTCAAGAAAATATGAAGCAAGTCAAATATCACAATAGAAGAAGGATGAAAGACCATGCAGAACTAATCCAAATCCTAACATATTTCATCTATCTTGAATCAAATAGAAATACAAAGCCAACACAAATAGAAAGAGTTCATAAAAATGTTGAATTTTATATACTTTAACTCAAAAAAGTCTACACATTTCGTTATAAGTCGAAAATTGATTTCTGAGACTAAATTGTAAACTAGATAAACTCATCTTTAACAGAAAAAGTTTGAAAAATGTATTGTAATTACAATTAATATGTTCTAAGGCAATACGTCTAGTAAAAATTGTATTTCTATGTACGTTGATTCAAGAAAATATGAAGGAAGTCAAATTTCACAATAGAAGAAGGATGAAAGACCATGCAGAACTAATCCAAATTCCAACAAATTTCATCTATGTGAATCAAATTGAAAGACAAATCCAATACAAAAATAAAGAGTTCATAAAAATGTTGAATTTTATATACGTTAACTCAAAAAAGTCTACACTCTTCGTTATAAGTCGGAAGTTGATTTCTGAGACTAAATTGTAAACTAGATAAACTCATCTTTAACAGAAAAAGTTTGAAAAATGTATTGTAATCAAAAATAATATGTTCTAAGGCATTCCGTCTAGTAAAAATTGCATTTCTATGTACGTTGATTCAAGAAAATATGAAGGAAGTCAAATTTCACAATATAAGAAGGATGAAAGACCAGCCAGAACTAATCCAAATTCTAACAAACTTCATCTATTTAAATCAAATTGAAAGACAAATCCAATACAAAAATAAAGAGTTCATAAAAATGTTGAATTTTTTATACGTTAACTCAAAAAAGTCTACACTCTTCGTTATAAGTCGGAAGTTGATTTCGGAGACTAAATTGTAAACTAGATAAACTCATCTTTAACATAAAAAGTTTGAAAAATATATTGTAATCACAAATAATATGTTCTAAGGGATTACGTCTAGTATAAATTGCATTTCTATGTACGTTGATTCAAGAAAATATGAAGGAAGTCAAATTTCACAATAGAAGAAGGATGAAAGACCATGCAGAACTAATCCAAATTCCAACGAATTTCATCTATTTGAATCAAATTGAAAGACAAAGACAATACAAAAATAAAGAATTCATAAAAATGTTAGATTTTTTATAAGTTAACTCAAAAAAGTCTACACTCTTCGTTACAAGTCGGAAATTGATTTCTGAGACAAAATTGTAAACTAGATAAACACATCTTTAACAGAAAAAGTTTGAAAAATGTATTGTAATTACAATTAATATGTTCTAAGGAAATACGTCAAGTAAAAATTGCATTTCTATGTACGTTGATTAAAGAAAATATGAAGGAAGTCAAATTTCACAATAGAAGAAAGATGAAAGACCAAGAAGAACTAATCCAAATCCTAACAAATTTAATCTATCTTGAATCAAATAGAAAGACAAAGCCAACACAAAAAGAAAGAGTTCATAAAAATATTGAATTTTTTATACGTTAACTTAAAAACGTCTACACTCTTTGTTATAAGTCGGAAATTGATTTCTGAAACTATATTGTAAACTGGATAAACTCATCTTTAACAGAAAAAGTTTGAAAAATGTATTGTAATTAAAATTAATATGTTCTAAGGCAATACGTCTAGTAAAAATTGTATTTCTATGTACGTTGATTCAAGAAAATATGAAGGAAGTCAAATTTCACCATAGAAGAAGGATGAAACACCCTGCAGAACTAATCCAAATTCCAACAAATTTCATCTATTTGAATCAAATTGAAAGACAAAGCCAATACAAAAATAAAGAATTCATAAAAATGTTAGATTATTTATACGTTAACTCAAAAAAGTCTACACTCTTCGTTATAAGTCGGAAGTTGATTTCTGAGACTAAATTGTAAACTAGATAAACTCATCTTTAACAAAAAAAGTTTGAAAAATGTATTGTAATTACAATTAATATGTTCTAAGGCAGTACGTCTAGTAAAAATTGCATTTCTATGTACGTTGATTCATGAATTTATGAAGGAATTCAAATTTCACTATAGAAGAAGGACGAAAGACCAAGCAGAACTAATCCAAATCCTAAAAAATTTCGTCTATCTTGAACCAAATAGAAAGACAAAGCCAACACAAAAAGAAAGTGTTCATAAAAATGTTGAATTTTATATACGTTAACTCGAAAAGTCTACACACTTCGTTATAAGTCGGAAATTGATTTCTGAGACTAAAATGTAACCTAGATAAACTCATCTTTAACAGAAAAAGTTTGAAAAATGTATCGTAATCACAAATAATATGTTCTAAGGCATTCCGTCTAGTAAAAATTGCATTTCTATGTAAGTTGATTCATGAAAATATGAAAGAAGTCAAATTTCACAATATAAGAAGGATGAAAGAGCAGCCAATACTAATCCAAATTGTAACAAATTTCATCTATTTGAATCAAATTGAAAGACAAAGCCATTACAAAAATAAAGAGTTCATAAAAATGTTGAATTTTTTATACGTTAACTCAAAAAAGTCTACAAACTTCGGTATAAGTCGCAAATTGATTTCTGAGACTAAATTGTAAGCTAGATAAACTCATCTTTAACAGAAAAAGTTTGAAAAATATATTTTAATCACAAATTATATTTTCTAAGGAATTACGTCTAGTAAAAATTGCATTTCTATGTACGTTAATTCAAGAAAATATGAAGGAAGCCAAATTTCACAATAGAAGAAGGATGAAAGACCATGCAGAACTAATCAAAATTCCAACAAATTTCATCTATTTGAATCAAATTGAAAGACAAAGCCAATACAAAAATAAAGAATTCATAAAAATGTTAGATTTTTTATACGTTAACTCAAAAAAGTCTACACTCTTCGTTATAAGTCGGAAGTTGATTTCTGAGACTAAATTGTAAACTAGATAAATTCATCTTTAAGAGAAAAAGTTTGAAAAATATATTGTATTCACAATTAATATGTTCTAAGGCATTACGTCTAGTAAAAATTGCATTTCTATGTACGTTGATTCAAGAAAATATGAAAGAAGTCAAATTTCACTATAGAAGAAGGATGAATGACCAAGCATAACTAATCCAAATCCTAATAAATTTTATCTATCTTGAATCAAATTGAAAGACAAAGCCAACACAAAAATAAAGAGTTCATAAAAATGTTGAATTTTTTATAAGTTAACTCAAAAAAGTCTACACTCTTCGTTATAAGTCGGAAATTGATTTCTGAAATTATATTGTAAATTGGATAAACTCATCTTTAACAGAAAAAGTTTGAAAAATGTATTGTAATTACGATAAATATGTTATAAGGCAGTACGTCAAGTAAAATTTGCATTTCTATGTACATTGATTCAAGAATATATGAAGGAAGTCGAATTTCACTATAGAAGAAGGACAAAAGACCAAGCATAACTAATCCAAATCCTAACAAATTTAATCTATTTTGAATCAAATAGAAAGACAAAGACAACACAAAAAGAAAGTTTTCATAAAAATGTTGAATTTTATATACGTTAACAAAAAGTCTACACACTTCGTTATAAGTCAGAAATTGATTTCTGAGACAAAATTGATAAACTAGATAAACTCATCTTTAACAGAAAAAGTTTGAAAAATTTATTGTAATGACAATAAATATTTTCTAAGCCATTACGTCAAGTAAAAATTGCATTTCTATGTACGTTGATTCAAGAAAATATGAAGGAAGTCAAATTTCACAATAGAAGAAGGATGAAAGACCAAGAAGAACTAATCCAAATCCTAACAAATTTCATCTATCTTGAATCAAATGGAAAGACAAAGCCAACACAAAAAGAAGAGTTCATAAAAATGTTGAATTTTTTATACGTTAACTTAAAAACGTCTAAACTCTTCGTTATAAGTCGGAAGTTGATTTCTGGAACTATATTGTTAACTGGATAAACTCATCTTTAACAGAAAAAGTTTGAAAAATGTATTGTAATTACAATTAATATGTTCTAAGGCAATGCGTCTAGTAAAAATTGTATTTCTATGTACGTTGATTCAAGAAAATATGAAGGAAGTCAAATTTCAGCATAGAAGAAGGATGAAAGACCATGCAGAACTAATCCAAATTCCAACAAATTTCCTCTATTTGAATCAAATTGAAAGACAAAGCCAACACATAAAGAAAGAGTTCATAAAAATGTTGAGTATTATATACGTTAACTAAAAAAATTCTACACACTTCGTTATACATCTGAAATTGATTTCTGAGACTATATTGTAAACTGGATAAACTCATCTTTAACAGAAAAAGTTTAAAAAATGTATTGTAATCACAAATAATATGTTCTAAGGCATTCCGTCTAGTAAAAATTTTATTTCTATGTACATTGATTCAAGAAAATATGAAGGAAGTCAAATTTCACCATAGAAGAAGGATGAAAGACCAAGAAGAACTAATCCAAATTGTGACAAATATCATCTATTTGAATCAAATTGAAAGACAAAGCCAATACAAAAATAAAGAGTTCATAAAAATGTTGAAATTTTTATACGTTAACTCAAAAAAGTCTACACTCTTTGTTATAAGTCGGAAGTTGATTTCAGAGACTAAATTATAAACAAGATAAACTCATCTTTAACAGAAAAAGTTTGAAAAATGTATTGTAATGACAATAAATATTTTCTAAGCCATTACGTCTAGTAAAAATTGCATTTCTGTGTACGTTGATTCAAGAAAATATGAAGGAAGTCAAATTTCACAATAGAAGAAGGATGAAAGACCATGCAGAACTAATCCAATTCCTAATAAATTTCATCTATCTTGAATCAAATAGAAAGACAAAGACAACACAAAAAGAAAGTGTTCATAAAAATGTTAGATTTTTTATAAGTTAACTCAAAAAAGTCTACAAACTTCGGTATAAGTCGGAAATTGATTTCTGAGACAAAATTGTAAACTAGATAAACACATCTTTAACAGAAAAAGTTTGAAAAATGTACTGTAATTACAATTAATATGTTCTAAGGAAATACGTCAAGTAAAAATTGCATTTCTATGTACGTTGATTAAAGAAAATATGAAGGAAGTCAAATTTCACAATAGAAGAAGGATGAAAGACCAAGAAGAACTAATCTAAATCCTAACAAATTTAATCTATCTTGAATCAAATAGAAAGACAAAGCCAACACAAAAAAAAAGAGTTCATAAAAATGTTGAATTTTTTATACGTTAACTTAAAAACGTCTACACTCTTTGTTATAAGTCGGAAATTGATTTCTGAAACTATATTGTAAACTGGATAAACTCATCTTTAACATAAAAAGTTTGAAAAATGTATTGTAATTAAAATTAATATGTTCTAAGGCAATACGTCTAGTAAAAATTGTATTTCTATGTACGTTGATTCAAGAAAATATGAAGGAAGTCAAATTTCACCATAGAAGAAGGATGAAAGACCATGCAGAACTAATCCAAATTCCAACAAATTTCATCTATTTGAATCAAATTGAAAGACAAAGCCAATACAAAAATAAAGAATTCATAAAAATGTTAGATTATTTATACGTTAACTCAAAAAAGTCTACACTCTTCGTTATAAGTCGGAAGTTGATTTCTGAGACTAAATTGTAAACTGGATAAACTCATCTTTAACAGAAAAAGTTTGAAAAATGTATTGTAATTACAATTAATATGTTCTAAGGCAATACGTCTAGTAAAAATTGTATTTCTATGTACGTTGATTCAAGAAAATATGAAGGAAGTCAAATTTCACAATAGAAGAAGGATGAAAGACCATGCAGAACTAATCCAAATTCCAACAAATTTCATCTATTTGAATCAAATTGAAAGACAAAGCCAATACAAAAATAAAGAATTCATAAAAATGTTAGATTATTTATACGTTAACTCAAAAAAGTCTACACTCTTCGTTATAAGTCGAAAGTTGATTTCTGAGACTAAATTGTAAACTAGATAAACTCATCTTTAATAGAAAAAGTTAAAAAATGTATTGTATTCACAATTAATATGTTCTAAGGCATTACGTCTAGTAAAAATTGCATTTCTATGTACGTTGATTCAAGAAAATATGAAAGAAGTCAAATTTCACAATATAAGAAGGATGAAAGAGCAGCCAGTACTAATCCAAATTCTAACAAATTTCATGTATTTGAATCAAATTGAATGACAAAGCCAATACAAAAATAAAGAGTTCATAAAAATGTTGAATTTTTTATACGTTAACTCAAAAAAGTCTACAAACTTCGGTATAAGTCGCAAATTGATTCCTGAGGCTAAATTGTAAGCTAGATAAACTCATCTTTAACAGAAAAAGTTTGAAAAATGTATTTTAATCACAAATTATATTTTCTAAGGAATTACGTCTAGTAAAAATTGCATTTCTATGTACGTTAATTCAAGAAAATATGAAGGAAGCCAAATTTCACCATAGAAGAAGGATGAAAGACCATGCAGAACTAATCCAAATTCCAACAAATTTCATCTATTTAAATCAAATTGAAAGACAAAGCCAATACAAAAATAAAGAATTCATAAAAATGTTAAATTTTGTATACGTTAACTCAAAAAAGTCTACACTCTTCGTTATAAGTCGGAAGTTGATTTCTGAGACTAAATTGTAAACTAGATAAACTCATCTTTAACAGAAAAAGTTTGAAAAATGTATTGTAATTACAATTAATATGTTCTAAGGCAGTACGTCTAGTAAAAATTGCATTTCTATGTACGTTGATTCATGAATTTATGAAGGAAGTCAAATTTCACTATAGAAGAAGGACGAAAGACCAAGCAGAACTAATCCAAATCCTAAAAAATTTCGTCTATCTTGAACCAAATAGAAAGACAAAGCCAACACAAAAAGAAAGTGTTCATAAAAATGTTGAATTTTATATACGTTAACTCGAAAAGTCTACACACTTCGTTATAAGTCGGAAATTGATTTCGAAGACTAAATTGTAAACTAGATAAACTCATCTTTAACAGAAAAAGTTTGAAAAATGTATTGTAGTTATAATTAATATGTTCTAAGGCAATACGTCTAGTAAAAATTAAATTTCTATGTACGTTGATTCAAGAAAATATGAAGGAAGTCAAATTTTACCATAGAAGAAGGATGAAAGACCAAGAAGAACTAATCCAATTCCTAAAAAATTTCATCTATCTTGAATCAAATAGAAAGACAAAGCCAACACAAAAAGAAAGAGGTCATAAAAATGTTGAATTTTATTTATGTTAACTCAAAAAAGTCTACACGCTTCGTTATACGTCTGAAATTGATTTCTGAAACTAAATTATAACCTAGATAAACTCATCTTTAACAGAAAAAGTTTGAAAAATGTATCGTAATCACAAATAATATGTTCTAAGGCATTCCGTCTAGTAAAAATTGCATTTCTATGTACGTTGATTCAAGAATATATGAAGGAAGTCAAATTTCACAATATAAGAAGGATGAAAGACCAGCCAGAACTAATCCAAATTCTAACAAACTTCATCTATTTAAATCAAATTGAAAGACAAATCCAATACAAAAATAAAGAGTTCATAAAAATGTTGAATTTTTTATACGTTAACTCAAAAAAGTCTACACTCTTCGTTATTAGTCGGAAGTTGATTTCGGAGACTAAATTGTAAACTAAAAAACGCATCTTTAACAGAAAAAGTTTGAAAAATATATTGTAATCACAAATAATATGTTCTAAGGCATTACGTCTAGTATAAATTGCATTTCTATGTACGTTGATTCAAGAAAATATGAAGGAAGTCAAATTTCACAACAGAAGAAGGATGAAAGACCATGCAGAACTAATCCAAATTCCAACAAATTTCATCTATTTGAATCAAATTGAAAGAAAAAGACAATACAAAAATAAAGAATTCATAAAAATGTTAGATTTTTTATAAGTTAACTCAAAAAAGTCTACAAACTTCGGTATAAGTCGGAAATTGATTTCTGAGACAAAATTGTAAACTAGATAAACACATCTTTAACAGAAAAAGTTTGAAAAATGTATTGTAATTACAATTAATATGTTCTAAGGAAATACGTCAAGTAAAAATTGCATTTCTATGTACGTTGATTAAAGAAAATATGAAGGAAGTCAAATTTCACAATAGAAGAAGGATGAAAGACCAAGAAGAACTAATCTAAATCCTAACAAATTTAATCTATCTTGAATCAAATAGAAAGACAAAGCCAACACAAAAAGAAAGAGTTCATAAAAATGTTGAATTTTTTATACGTTAACTTAAAAACGTCTACACTCTTTGTTATAAGTCGGAAATTGATTTCTGAAACTATATTGTAAACTGGATAAACTCATCTATAACGTAAAAAGTTTGAAAAATGTATTGTAATTAAAATTAATATGTTCTAAGGCAATACGTCTAGTAAAAATTGTATTTCTATGTACGTTGATTCAAGAAAATATGAAGGAAGTCAAATTTCACCATAGAAGAAGGATGAAAGACCATGCAGAACTAATCCAAATTCCAACAAATTTCATCTATTTGAATCAAATTGAAAGACAAAGCCAATACAAAAATAAAGAATTCATAAAAATGTTAGATTATTTATACGTTAACTCAAAAAAGTCTACACTCTTCGTTATAAGTCGGAAGTTGATTTCTGAGACTAAATTGTAAACTAGATAAACTCATCTTTAACAAAAAAAGTTTGAAAAATGTATTGTAATTACAATTAATATGTTCTAAGGCAGTACGTCTAGTAAAAATTGCATTTCTATGTACGTTGATTCATGAATTTATGAAGGAATTCAAATTTCACTATAGAAGAAGGACGAAAGACCAAGCAGAACTAATCCAAATCCTAAAAAATTTCGTCTATCTTGAACCAAATAGAAAGACAAAGCCAACACAAAAAGAAAGTGTTCATAAAAATGTTGAATTTTATATACGTTAACTCGAAAAGTCTACACACTTCGTTATAAGTCGGAAATTGATTTCTGAGACTAAATTGTAAACTAGATAAACTCATCTTTAACAGAAAAAGTTTGAAAAATGTATTGTAGTTATAATTAATATGTTCTAAGGCAATACGTCTAGTAAAAATTAAATTTCTATGTACGTTGATTCAAGAAAATATGAAGGAAGTCAAATTTCACCATAGAAGAAGGATGAAAGACCAAGAAGAACTAATCCAATTCCTAACAAATTTCATCTATCTTGAATCAAATAGAAAGACAAAGCCAACACAAAAAGAAAGAGGTCATAAAAATGTTGAATTTTATTTATGTTAACTCAAAAAAGTCTACACGCTTCGTTATACGTCTGAAATTGATTTCTGAAACTAAATTATAACCTAGATAAACTCATCTTTAACAGAAAAAGTTTGAAAAATGTATCGTAATCACAAATAATATGTTCTAAGGCATTCCGTCTAGTAAAAATTGCATTTCTATGTACGTTGATTCAAGAAAATATGAAGGAAATCAAATTTCACAATATAAGAAGGATGAAAGACCAGCCAAAACTAATCCAAATTCTAACAAACTTCATCTATTTAAATCAAATTGAAAGACAAATCCAATACAAAAATAAGGAGTTCATAAAAATGTTGAATTTTTTATACGTTAACTCAAAAAAGTCTACACTCTTCATTATAAGTCGGAAGTTGATTTCGGAGACTAAATTGTAAACTAGATAAACTCATCTTTAACAGAAAAAGTTTGAAAAATATATTGTAATCACAAATAATATGTTCTAAGGCATTACGTCTAGTATAAATTGCATTTCTATGTACGTTGATTCAAGAAAATATGAAGGAAGTCAAATTTCACAATAGAAGAAGGATGAAAGACCATGCAGAACTAATCCAAATTCCAACAAATTTCATCTATTTGAATCAAATTGAAAGACAAAGCCAATACAAAAATAAAGAATTCATAAAAATGTTAGATTATTTATACGTTAACTCAAAAAAGTCTACACTCTTCGTTATAAGTCGGAAGTTGATTTCTGAGACTAAATTGTAAACTAGATAAACTCATCTTTAATAGAAAAAGTTTGAAAAATGTATTGTATTCACAATTAATATGTTCTAAGGCATTACGTCTAGTAAAAATTGCATTTCTATGTACGTTGATTCAAGAAAATATGAAAGAAGTCAAATTTCACAATATAAGAAGGATGAAAGAGCAGCCAGTACTAATCCAAATTCTAACAAATTTCATGTATTTGAATCAAATTGAAAGACAAAGCCAATACAAAAATAAAGAGTTCATAAAAATGTTGAATTTTTTATACGTTAACTCAAAAAAGTCTACAAACTTCGGTATAAGTCGCAAATTGATTTCTGAGACTAAATTGTAAGCTAGATAAACTCATCTTTAACAGAAAAAGTTTGAAAAATGTTTTTTAATCACAAATTATATTTTCTAAGGAATTACGTCTAGTAAAAATTGCATTTCTATGTACGTTAATTCAAGAAAATATGAAGGAAGCCAAATTTCACCATATAAGAAGGATGAAAGACCATGCAGAACTAATCCAAATTCCAACAAATTTCATCTATTTAAATCAAATTGAAAGACAAAGCCAATACAAAAATAAAGAATTCATAAAAATGTTAGATTTTTTATACGTTAACTCAAAAAAGTCTACACTCTTCGTTATAAGTCGGAAGTTGATTTCTGAGACTAAATTGTAAACTGGATAAACTCATCTTTAACAGAAAAAGTTTGAAAAATGTATTGTAATTACAATTAATATGTTCTAAGGCAATACGTCTAGTAAAAATTGTATTTCTATGTACGTTGATTCAAGAAAATATGAAGGAAGTCAAATTTCACAATAGAAGAAGGATGAAAGACCATGCAGAACTAATCCAAATTCCAACAAATTTCATCTATTTGAATCAAATTGAAAGACAAAGCCAATACAAAAATAAAGAATTCATAAAAATGTTAGATTATTTATACGTTAACTCAAAAAAGTCTACACTCTTCGTTATAAGTCGAAAGTTGATTTCTGAGACTAAATTGTAAACTAGATAAACTCATCTTTAATAGAAAAAGTTAAAAAATGTATTGTATTCACAATTAATATGTTCTAAGGCATTACGTCTAGTAAAAATTGCATTTCTATGTACGTTGATTCAAGAAAATATGAAAGAAGTCAAATTTCACAATATAAGAAGGATGAAAGAGCAGCCAGTACTAATCCAAATTCTAACAAATTTCATGTATTTGAATCAAATTGAATGACAAAGCCAATACAAAAATAAAGAGTTCATAAAAATGTTGAATTTTTTATACGTTAACTCAAAAAAGTCTACAAACTTCGGTATAAGTCGCAAATTGATTCCTGAGGCTAAATTGTAAGCTAGATAAACTCATCTTTAACAGAAAAAGTTTGAAAAATGTATTTTAATCACAAATTATATTTTCTAAGGAATTACGTCTAGTAAAAATTGCATTTCTATGTACGTTAATTCAAGAAAATATGAAGGAAGCCAAATTTCACCATAGAAGAAGGATGAAAGACCATGCAGAACTAATCCAAATTCCAACAAATTTCATCTATTTAAATCAAATTGAAAGACAAAGCCAATACAAAAATAAAGAATTCATAAAAATGTTAAATTTTGTATACGTTAACTCAAAAAAGTCTACACTCTTCGTTATAAGTCGGAAGTTGATTTCTGAGACTAAATTGTAAACTGGATAAACTCATCTTTAACAGAAAAAGTTTGAAAAATGTATTGTAATTACAATTAATATGTTCTAAGGCAGTACGTCTAGTAAAAATTGCATTTCTATGTACGTTGATTCATGAATTTATGAAGGAAGTCAAATTTCACTATAGAAGAAGGACGAAAGACCAAGCAGAACTAATCCAAATCCTAAAAAATTTCGTCTATCTTGAACCAAATGGAAAGACAAAGCCAACACAAAAAGAAAGTGTTCATAAAAATGTTGAATTTTATATACGTTAACTCGAAAAGTCTACACACTTCGTTATAAGTCGGAAATTGATTTCTGAGACTAAATTGTAAACTAGATAAACTCATCTTTAACAGAAAAAGTTTGAAAAATGTATTGTAGTTACAATTAATATGTTCTAAGGCAGTACGTCTAGTAAAAATTGCATTTCTATGTACGTTGATTCATGAATTTATGAAGGAAGTCAAATTTCACTATAGAAGAAGGACGAAAGACCAAGCAGAACTAATCCAATTCCTAATAAATTTCATCTATCTTGAATCAAATAGAAAGACAAAGACAACACAAAAAGAAAGTGTTCATAAAAATGTTAGATTTTTTATAAGTTAACTCAAAAAAGTCTACAAACTTCGGTAAAAGTCGGAAATTTATTTCTGAGACAAAATTGTAAACTAGATAAACACATCTTTAACAGAAAAAGTTTGAAAAATGTACTGTAATTACAATTAATATGTTCTAAGGAAATACGTCAAGTAAAAATTGCATTTCTATGTACGTTGATTAAAGAAAATATGAAGGAAGTCAAATTTCACAATAGAAGAAGGATGAAAGACCAAGAAGAACTAATCTAAATCCTAACAAATTTAATCTATCTTGAATCAAATAGAAAGACAAAGCCAACACAAAAAAAAAGAGTTCATAAAAATGTTGAATTTTTTATACGTTAACTTAAAAACGTCTACACTCTTTGTTATAAGTCGGAAATTGATTTCTGAAACTATATTGTAAACTGGATAAACTCATCTTTAACATAAAAAGTTTGAAAAATGTATTGTAATTAAAATTAATATGTTCTAAGGCAATACGTCTAGTAAAAATTGTATTTCTATGTACGTTGATTCAAGAAAATATGAAGGAAGTCAAATTTCACCATAGAAGAAGGATGAAAGACCATGCAGAACTAATCCAAATTCCAACAAATTTCATCTATTTGAATCAAATTGAAAGACAAAGCCAATACAAAAATAAAGAATTCATAAAAATGTTAGATTATTTATACGTTAACTCAAAAAAGTCTACACTCTTCGTTATAAGTCGGAAGTTGATTTCTGAGACTAAATTGTAAACTAGATAAACTCATCTTTAATAGAAAAAGTTAAAAAATGTATTGTATTCACAATTAATATGTTCTAAGGCATTACGTCTAGTAAAAATTGCATTTCTATGTACGTTGATTCAAGAAAATATGAAAGAAGTCAAATTTCACAATATAAGAAGGATGAAAGAGCAGCCAGTACTAATCCAAATTCTAACAAATTTCATGTATTTGAATCAAATTGAATGACAAAGCCAATACAAAAATAAAGAGTTCATAAAAATGTTGAATTTTTTATACGTTAACTCAAAAAAGTCTACAAACTTCGGTATAAGTCGCAAATTGATTTCTGAGGCTAAATTGTAAGCTAGATAAACTCATCTTTAACAGAAAAAGTTTGAAAAATGTATTTTAATCACAAATTATATTTTCTAAGGAATTACGTCTAGTAAAAATTGCATTTCTATGTACGTTAATTCAAGAAAATATGAAGGAAGCCAAATTTCACCATAGAAGAAGGATGAAAGACCATGCATAACTAATCCAAATTCCAACAAATTTCATCTATTTAAATCAAATTGAAAGACAAAGCCAATACAAAAATAAAGAATTCATAAAAATGTTAAATTTTGTATACGTTAACTCAAAAAAGTCTACACTCTTCGTTATAAGTCGGAAGTTGATTTCTGAGACTAAATTGTAAACTGGATAAACTCATCTTTAACAGAAAAAGTTTGAAAAATGTATTGTAATTACAATTAATATGTTCTAAGGCAGTACGTCTAGTAAAAATTGCATTTCTATGTACGTTGATTCATGAATTTATGAAGGAAGTCAAATTTCACTATAGAAGAAGGACGAAAGACCAAGCAGAACTAATCCAAATCCTAAAAAATTTCGTCTATCTTGAACCAAATAGAAAGACAAAGCCAACACAAAAAGAAAGTGTTCATAAAAATGTTGAATTTTATATACGTTAACTCGAAAAGTCTACACACTTCGTTATAAGTCGGAAATTGATTTCTGAGACTAAATTGTAAACTAGATAAACTCATCTTTAACAGAAAAAGTTTGAAAAATGTATTGTAGTTACAATTAATATGTTCTAAGGCAATACGTCTAGTAAAAATTAAATTTCTATGTACGTTGATTCAAGAAAATATGAAGGAAGTCAAATTTCACCATAGAAGAAGGATGAAATACCAAGAAGAACTAATCCAATTCCTAACAAATTTCATCTATCTTGAATCAAATAGAAAGACAAAGCCAACACAAAAAGAAAGAGGTCATAAAAATGTTGAATTTTATTTATGTTAACTCAAAAAAGTCTACACGCTTCGTTATACGTCTGAAATTGATTTCTGAAACTAAATTATAACCTAGATAAACTCATCTTTTACAGAAAAAGTTTGAAAAATGTATCGTAATCACAAATAATATGTTCTAAGGCATTCCGTCTAGTAAAAATTGCATTTCTATGTACGTTGATTCAAGAAAATATGAAGGAAATCAAATTTCACAATATAAGAAGGATGAAAGACCAGCCAAAACTAATCCAAATTCTAACAAACTTCATCTATTTAAATCAAATTGAAAGACAAATCCAATACAAAAATAAGGAGTTCATAAAAATGTTGAATTTTTTATACGTTAACTCAAAAAAGTCTACACTCTTCATTATAAGTCGGAAGTTGATTTCGGGGACTAAATTGTAAACTAGATAAACTCATCTTTAGCAGAAAAAGTTTGAAAAATATATTGTAATCACAAATAATATGTTCTAAGGCATTACGTCTAGTATAAATTGCATTTCTATGTACGTTGATTCAAGAAAATATGAAGGAAGTCAAATTTCACAATAGAAGAAGGATGAAAGACCATGCAGAACTAATCCAAATTCCAACAAATTTCATCTATTTGAATCAAATTGAAAGACAAAGCCAATACAAAAATAAAGAATTCATAAAAATGTTAGATTATTTATACGCTAACTCAAGTCTACACTCTTCGTTATAAGTCGGAAGTTGATTTCTGAGACTAAATTGTAAACTAGATAAACTCATCTTTAATAGCAAAAGTTTGAAAAATGTATTGTATTCACAATTAATATGTTCTAAGGCATTACGTCTAGTAAAAATTGCATTTCTATGTACGTTGATTCAAGAAAATATGAAAGAAGTCAAATTTCACAATATAAGAAGGATGAAAGAGCAGCCAGTACTAATCCAAATTCTAACAAATTTCATGTATTTGAATCAAATTGAAAGACAAAGCCAATACAAAAATAAAGAGTTCATAAAAATGTTGAATTTTTTATACGTTAACTCAAAAAAGTCTACAAACTTCGGAATAAGTCGCAAATTGATTTCTGAGACTAAATTGTAAGCTAGATAAACTCATCTTTAACAGAAAAAGTTTGAAAAATGTATTTTAATCACAAATTATATTTTCTAAGGAATTACGTCTAGTAAAAATTGCATTTCTATGTACGTTAATTCAAGAAAATATGAAGGAAGCCAAATTTCACCATAGAAGAAGGATGAAAGACCATGCAGAACTAATCCAAATTCCAACAAATTTCATCTATTTAAATCAAATTGAAAGACAAAGCCAATACAAAAATAAAGAATTCATAAAAATGTTAGATTTTTTATACGTTAACTCAAAAAAGTCTACACTCTTCGTTATAAGTCGGAAGTTGATTTCTGAGACTAAATTGTAAAGTGGATAAACTCATCTTTAACAGAAAAAGTTTGAAAAATCTATTGTATTCACAATTAATATGTTCTAAGGCATTACGTCTAGTAAAAATTGCATTTCTATGTACGTTGATTCAAGAAAATATGAAAGAAGTCAAATTTCACAATATAAGAAGGATGAAAGAGCAGCCAGTACTAATCCAAATTCTAATAAATTTCATCTATTTGAATCAAATTGAAAGACAAAGCCATTACAAAAATAAAGAGTTCATAAAAATGTTGAATTTTTTTATACGTTAACTCAAAAAAGTCTACAAACTTCGGTATAAGTCGCAAATTGATTTCTGAGACTAAATTGTAAGCTAGATAAACTCATCTTTAACAGAAAAAGTTTGAAAAATATATTTTAATCACAAATTATATTTTCTAAGGAATTACGTCTAGTAAAAATTGCATTTCTATGTACGTTAATTCAAGAAAATATGAAGGAAGCCAAATTTCACCATAGAAGAAGGATGAAAGACCATGTAGAACTATTCCAAATTCCAACAAATTTCATCTATTTAAATCAAATTGAAAGACAAAGCCAATACAAAAATAAAGAATTCATAAAAATGTTAGATTTTTTATACGTTAACTCAAAAAAGTCTACACTCTTCGTTATAAGTCGGAAGTTGATTTCTGAGACTAAATTGTAAACTGGATAAACTCATCTTTAACAGAAAAAGTTTGAAAAATGTATTGTATTCACAATTAATATGTTCTAAGGCATTACGTCTAGTAAAAATTGCATTTCTATGTACGTTGATTCAAGAAAATATGAAAGAAGTCAAATTTCACAATATAAGAAGGATGAAAGAGCAGCCAATACTAATCCAAATTCTAACAAATTTCATCTATTTGAATCAAATTGAAAGACAAAGCCATTACAAAAATAAAGAGTTCATAAAAATGTTGAATTTTTTATACGTTAACTCAAAAAAGTCTACAAACTTCGGTATAAGTCGCAAATTGATTTCTGAGACTAAATTGTAAGCTAGATAAACTCATCTTTAACAGAAAAAGTTTGAAAAATATATTTTAATCACAAATTATATTTTCTAAGGAATTACGTCTAGTAAAAATTGCATTTCTATGTACGTTAATTCAAGAAAATATGAAGGAAGCCAAATTTCACCATAGAAGAAGGATGAAAGACCATGCAGAACTAATCAAAATTCCAACAAATTTCATCTATTTAAATCAAATTGAAAGACAAAGCCAATACAAAAATAAAGAATTCATAAAAATGTTAGATTTTTTATACGTTAACTCAAAAAAGTCTACACTCTTCGTTATAAGTCGGAAGTTGATTTCTGAGACTAAATTGTAAACTGGATAAACTCATCTTTAACAGAAAAAGTTTGAAAAATGTATTGTAATTACAATTAATATGTTCTAAGGCAATACGTCTAGTAAAAATTGTATTTCTATGTACGTTGATTCAAGAAAATATGAAGGAAGTCAAATTTCACAATAGAAGAAAGATGAAAGACCATGCAGAACTAATCCAAATCCTAACAAATTTCATCTATCTTGAATCAAATAGAAAGACAAAGCCAACATAAAAAGAAAGAGTTCATAAAAATGTTTAATTTTATATACGTTAACTCAAAACAGTCTACACATTTCGTTATAAGTCGGAAATTGATTCCTGAGACTAAATTGTAAACTAGGTAAACTCATCTTTAACAGAAAAAGTTTGAAAAATTAAGTGTAATTACAATTAATATGTTCTAAGGCAATACGTCTAGTAAAAATTGCACGTTGATTCAAGAAAATATGAAGGAAGTCAAATTTCACAATAGAAGAAGGATGAAAGACCATGCAGAACTAATCCAAATTCCAACAAATTTCATCTATTTGAATCAAATTGAAAGACAAAGCCAATACAAAAATAAAGAATTCATAAAAATGTTAGATTATTTATACGTTAACTCAAAAAAGTCTACACTCTTCGTTATAAGTCGGAAGTTGATTTCTGAGACTAAATTGTAAACTAGATAAACTCATCTTTAACAAAAAAAGTTTGAAAAATGTATTGTAATTACAATTAATATGTTCTAAGGCAGTACGTCTAGTAAAAATTGCATTTCTATGTACGTTGATTCATGAATTTATGAAGGAATTCAAATTTCACTATAGAAGAAGGACGAAAGACCAAGCAGAACTAATCCAAATCCTAAAAAATTTCGTCTATCTTGAACCAAATAGAAAGACAAAGCCAACACAAAAAGAAAGTGTTCATAAAAATGTTGAATTTTATATACGTTAACTCGAAAAGTCTACACACTTCGTTATAAGTCGGAAATTGATTTCTGAGACTAAAATGTAACCTTGATAAACTCATCTTTAACAGAAAAAGTTTGAAAAATGTATCGTAATCACAAATAATATGTTCTAAGGCATTCCGTCTAGTAAAAATTGCATTTCTATGTACGTTGATTCAAGAAAATATGAAGGAAATCAAATTTCACAATATAAGAAGGATGAAAGACCAGCCAAAACTCATCAAAATTCCAACAAACTTCATCTATTTAAATCAAATTGAAAGACAAAGCCATTACAAAAATAAAGAGTTCATAAAAATGTTGAATTTTTTATACGTTAACTCAAAAAAGTCTACACTCTTCATTATAAGTCGGAAGTTGATTTCTGAGACTAAATTGTAAACTGGATAAACTCATCTTTAACAGAAAAAGTTTGAAAAATGTATTGTAATTACAATTAATATGTTCTAAGGCAATACGTCTAGTAAAAATTGTATTTCTATGTACGTTGATTCAAGAAAATATGAAGGATGTCAAATTTCACCATAGAAGAAGGATGAAAGACCATGCAGAACTAATCCAAATTCCAACAAATTTCATCTATTTGAATCAAATTGAAAGACAAAGCCAATACAAAAATAAAGAATTCATAAAAATGTTAGATTTTTTATACGTTAACTCAAAAAAGTCTACACTCTTCGTTATAAGTCGGAAGTTGATTTCTGAGACTAAATTGTAAACTAGATAAATTCATCTTTAAGAGAAAAAGTTTGAAAAATATATTGTATTCACAATTAATATGTTCTAAGGCATTACGTCTAGTAAAAATTGCATTTCTATGTACGTTGATTCAAGAAAATATGAAAGAAGTCAAATTTCCCAATATAAGAAGGATGAAAGAGCAGCCAGTACTAATCCAAATTCTAACAAATTTCATGTATTTGAATCAAATTGAAAGACAAAGCCAATACAAAAATAAAGAGTTCATAAAAATGTTGAATTTTTTATACGTTAACTCAAAAAAGTCTACAAACTTCGGTATAAGTCGCAAATTGATTTCTGAGACTAAATTGTAAGCTAGATAAACTCATCTTTAACAGAAAAAGTTTGAAAAATGTTTTTTAATCACAAATTATATTTTCTAAGGAATTACGTCTAGTAAAAATTGCATTTCTATGTACGTTAATTCAAGAAAATATGAAGGAAGCCAAATTTCACCATATAAGAAGGATGAAAGACCATGCAGAACTAATCCAAATTCCAACAAATTTCATCTATTTAAATCAAATTGAAAGACAAAGCCAATACAAAAATAAAGAATTCATAAAAATGTTAGATTTTTTATACGTTAACTCAAAAAAGTCTACACTCTTCGTTATAAGTCGGAAGTTGATTTCTGAGACTAAATTGTAAACTGGATAAACTCATCTTTAACAGAAAAAGTTTGAAAAATCTATTGTATTCACAATTAATATGTTCTAAGGCATTACGTCTAGTATAAATTGCATTTCTATGTACGTTGATTCAAGAAAATATGAAAGAAGTCAAATTTCACAATATAAGAAGGATGAAAGAGCAGCCAGTACTAATCCAAATTCTAATAAATTTCATCTATTTGAATCAAATTGAAAGACAAAGCCATTACAAAAATAAAGAGTTCATAAAAATGTTGAATTTTTTATACGTTAACTCAAAAAAGTCTACAAACTTCGGTATAAGTCGCAAATTGATTTCTGAGACTAAATTGTAAGCTAGATAAACTCATCTTTAACAGAAAAAGTTTGAAAAATATATTTTAATCACAAATTATATTTTCTAAGGAATTACGTCTAGTAAAAATTGCATTTCTATGTACGTTAATTCAAGAAAATATGAAGGAATCCAAATTTCACCATAGAAGAAGGATGAAAGACCATGCAGAACTAATCAAAATTCCAACAAATTTCATCTATTTGAATCAAATTGAAAGACAAAGCCAATACAAAAATAAAGAATTCATAAAAATGTTAGATTTTTTATACGTTAACTCAAAAAAGTCTACACACTTCGTTATAAGTCGGAAGTTGATTTCTGAGACTAAATTGTAAACTAGATAAAATCATCTTTAATAGAAAAAGTTTGAAAAATGTATTGTATTCACAACTAATATGTTCTAAGGCATTACGTCTAGTAAAAATTGCAATTCTATGTACGTTGATTCAAGAAAATATGAAAAAAGTCAAATTTCACAATATAAGAAGGATGAAAGAGCAGCCAGTACTAATCCAAATTCTAACAAATTTCATGTATTTGAATCAAATTGAAAGACAAAGCCAATACAAAAATAAAGAGTTCATAAAAATGTTGAATTTTTTATACGTTAACTCAAAAAAGTCTACAAACTTCGGTATAAGTCGCAAATTGATTTCTGAGACTAAATTGTAAGCTAGATAAACTCATCTTTAACAGAAAAAGTTTGAAAAATGTTTTTTAATCACAAATTATATTTTCTAAGGAATTACGTCTAGTAAAAATTGCATTTCTATGTACGTTAATTCAAGAAAATATGAAGGAAGCCAAATTTCACCATA
>NW_020624930.1:0-257 GCF_003573695.1 Papaver somniferum | reverse complement strand
TGATATATTTCGTCTTCAATTCATCCGAACGAGAAAATCAAGTCTAACTTTAGTAATCTTTGAACCTGTGATGTTCAATTTTGATATATTTTGTCTTCAGTTCATCCGAACGAGAAACTCAGGTCTAACCATGGTAATCTTTGAACCTGTGATGTTTAATTATGATATATTTTGTCTTGAGTTCATCCGAACGGGAAACTCAGGTCTAACTTTAGTAATATTTGAACCTGTGATGTTTAACACTGATATATTTCGTC
>NW_020624929.1:0-755 GCF_003573695.1 Papaver somniferum | reverse complement strand
TGCTTCTGTTAGGTTATACTCAGGTGATGCATCCTCACTCATATTTAAAAGCTCTACGAGTTCATCTTCTTCGTCTAAGACTATTGTTTCTAAATCGCTAGACTCTAAAACATTATTCTCAGAATAAACTCGTTCCTCTAAATCATTATCGGCTTTGTAAACAGGAAATACTACATCGTCTAAAACGAGGGTATCTCTAGTCAAATCCTCGTCCTTTTGAATAGGTGAATAATTATTAAAATTATTTGGATTTGAACTAGAAATAATATTATCATTGTAAATCTCAATTGGAGTAACCATTTCCTGATCACTATGCCTACATATTTCATGTTCTTCATCGATACTATCCTCATCATAATTATCATTATAATAACATGAAAATGGTCGAACCTCATCAAAACAAGTAGTGTTACCAATTCTAACCTCGTCATCTTGATTATGCAAATAACTATCCTCATTTGTAAGGGTATTATTGGAAACACTATATTGGAAAGTAAGATTATTTCGAGCAAGTCTTTCGTTCGTCTCAGCCATCAGCTTGAGGGATTCCTCTATAGAAAGTTCACTCATTATTGTAGTTCTTTCGTCTATAATTACACTATTCATCTCAGCTAACTTACGCGTCGACTCAGCTAACTCCCTGAGGGACTCTTCTAAAGGAGGAATAGGAACAGAGGGATCATAAAAAGGACTACTTTTCAATAGTTTGATTGTATCCTCTAGAGACGAAGAACTAGTACAATAATCTTCTTGCT
>NW_020624928.1:0-728 GCF_003573695.1 Papaver somniferum | reverse complement strand
TTCAAACTTTTCAACCCTGGTGAATCGAAAAGATCGAAAGCTTATCGGACTAAAATCGCATGATTATCATATGCTAATGCAGCATTTTTTTCCCATTGCGATTAAATCAATTATACCGCAGGCAACAAGATATGCTATTATCAGGTTTTTTTTCTTTTTCAGTGCAATATATAGCAAAGAAATCAAGGTGGCAGAGCTAGAAAATTGCAATCGGAACTCGTTGTGATGTTGTGCTTGCTCGCGAAATACTTTCCTTCATCCTTTTTCGATATCATGGTTAATTTAATTGTGCATCTTACCATGGAAGTGCAAATGTGTGGTCATGTATTCTTTCGATGGATGTATCTGTTTGAAAGGTGCATGAAGGTCATTAAAGGGCATGTGCGAAACAGAAACAAACCTGGAGGAAGCATTGCTGAAGGGAACCTTGCGGAAGAGACAATTGAGGTTATCCATGAGCACCAACAAAGCATAAATGATACAGTCGGAATTCCACCAGACAGATTCGACATATCTGACACTGGCGAAGATTCTTATTCTTTCATGGGAAAACCGATCTCAAAACCAAAGTTTCCTTGTGTTGATAAGGAGCTGTTTGATAAAGCGCATTTCTATGTGTTGCGGAATTCGCCTGAAGTTGAACCTTATTACATTGAGTAAGTATAACTAGATCTAACCAAATAACCTCATTTTTTGTTTAGTTTTGTATTGTGTCCGGATTTCTGTAA
>NW_020624927.1:0-1437 GCF_003573695.1 Papaver somniferum | reverse complement strand
TCTATTTCTGTAGATAAAGATCATTAAGATCTGAAAAGACCTTGGCTTGGGTTTTGGGGGTTAATATACCAATACACATGCTAACCAGGCCATCACATTACTATTAATGTTGTAAATATCTATTAAGGTTTATAAGAGTGGTCGTGCCTAGGTTGACGTAACATGGACTATAGATTGTTGAGGAATTTCAGACAACGTGTAATATCTTGTACCTATCTTGAACTCCAAAGTGTCTTTTTTTTTTGGTATATGGTTATATGCCTTTTGTAGTTCCTTCGTTGGAGTAGTTATACATTTGGTTTGAAGAAATATAGCCATTATTTTACCATGCACAAATAATAATGCCAATTACTAAGGATTTTAGTGAGCCAAGTGGCAGCATATGTACCTTAATAAGGTCTGAAACCAAGTATCTCGGTAAATAGAGTTTTGTCCCATCACCACTTAGTTTTATATCGAAAATGCTAGCCATCCCCTACTCATGTCCACCAAAATTTTCCACCATGAGGTGTCATGGAGATAATGGTCAAATGCCACACATAAGGGTCCCCTACTAATCTCAATCCAGGGGATCAATGGGATAAAATTTGACACCTTATGGGGGTAATTTGTGGGGGAAGTGTAGCACTACCGGTGTTACATAGGTGATGTTCACTGACATGTCTTACCCTGGTCACTTCTGCAAACCCCAATCAAAAGTTTGATATGACAGGGTTAATAGTGGTGGCAAGGATAAGGTGACTCGGGTAGATGATATATACACCAACAACCCTGAAATACAAGCGCACCTGGCAGTATTTAAGACCCTACAAACAATCCAAAACAAAAATTGCTTCAATTCGTACACGAGTGCACATTTCTAGTTATCTGATAATGTTGTTTTAACATTATGGTGATTTAGTTCAAGCGAATATACATTTCAATAGCATACATAATATAACAGTAATATTCATTTTCAATAACTCATGTTTTATAATACCTTTATAATGTTCAATTTAAAGACTTTACAATGGTAGTTTTGAAATTCAGTGGTTTAAATCAACTGGTCATATTAATTTCAAAATACCTAAAAGATACAGAAACGTGTCAAACAATCTACACAGTTTCCTAAAAATGTACGATTTTCAAAGTCAGTTAGAACGAAAACCAAAGTTTAAATTAGCTGTGCTATTTTTGGAATTCGAATAACAAAGAACAACAAATTAGATTCAGCAGTTTAAGTTATCTTAGGAAACCGATTTCCTCAATGTGGAAATTACTACAATTTGAATTATATGGGAATACTGATTTTTTTAACTAGACTTTTGCAAAGACAGCAGATCGCATACATATGGCATATATCTAAGACACTTTTACAAGTTAAAGTACAAAACTTAAAATTGCGCTTCTCTTTTTATTTTTATCTCAAAGAATCCTCGGATGACATTTTTTTTTAAT
>NW_020624926.1:0-2188 GCF_003573695.1 Papaver somniferum | reverse complement strand
TTTTTTATTTTATTTTTTAGCTCGGTAAAAGCTGAAGCTGCCGAGGCTTTGAAAGCATGTAGATCCAATCATGCACTAACTGTTAGTGAGGTTCAAGAAGATGTACATCGAATTATGGAACGGGGGTAAGTACGCCTATAGCTGGGATACTCGAGATGGAATTCTCTTGATTTTTCAGGCATATTGCTTTCATTTTATTGTTTTTGCAGAGACAGTCGTGCCTTTGGGAGTTACAGTAGCTTCATTAGTCTACTTTACTACGTTTTTGCTGTTAACTTTCAATTGTATGAATTTAGTTGGTATCATTGAATATAATGTTCCAAGGGATGCTTGCTTATCATAATACGAATTTTCAGGTTGAAGATATACAGAAGGGGTTAAGATGTAGGAACATGCTTACCTGTTCAATAGTAGAAAGTGTCAAACACAGAAGGTGTTCGGCGAAAGTCCTAAACCAGATGAACAAGAACAACACCAATTCAAGGTGAAAATTGCAACCGTTGGATAATCTCTTTTTAACCGTATGATTAAAACGAGGAAGGTCACACGTTCTTTTAGAAATCACGTGTTAACGGTGAGTTAACCCCGTTAAGAAAATAAATTCTATTAATAATTAAAAATTTAAAGTTAACAACAAGTTAGGTCAACCGTGTAATTTGACAGTCTATGACGGGTTAAAGTACCAACCCTTAATATTTTAAATATTGGGTATCAAAGCTAGGTGTTGGACAATTGCTAGGTACCAAACGTTAAATAGCCCTTAAATTATCACTCATAGATCACTTTAATTTAGGGGATTGGTTCAAAGCCATTACGAACCAAAATCTCGTTCCTCCATTTCTTGTAAAGGGGTATCTCCCAATCCGCTACTTCATTCAAATTTTGGCGTAGGATCTTCAAGTCCAATTCTCTTTGTTGGGTTTGTGCCAAGATTGTATTGTTTTCCATATTTTTCTTAAGGAACTCTTCCTCCGATTCATACTTTAAAACCCTTTGTGCTTGTGCATTTTCAAGAAGTTGTATGAGCTTGTCCATTTTATCATCTGCTCTCTCCAATGCTTTAGCCTCACGAGCCCTTCTTTTTGAAGCATCTCTCCCTGAACTTCTAACATCATCTGTTTGTTCGAAATAGCGTCTTCTACGCGATATGTCTGAGGTATCAGAACCTTGGGTTGATGGTGAGCTACCAAACCTTGACATATCCTCCAAATCTTCATCCATAATTATTGGAGCGAAAGTACTAGGTTCAGTTGCTTGAGTAGATTGAGTTTCTTGACTAGTTCCAACATCATTATTCACCACTGGATTGTAATCTGGTTGATAGGTCTTCAGGAGCTGGAAAATGCAGGAGCTGGAAAACCAATTCATGTATCCAACGTTTGTTATTTGCTGATTCATAATTTTTTCTTCCAAGGCGGTACTGTGGAAAAAATGTGTTAGTGTCTTATGAATGAAATATATTTGGAAGAAAAAAAAACATCAACTTTTTTTTACGGTACTTAAATAATCTTGTTCATTAAATCCCGAAGGTTTATTGCAGAAGTAAGGTCTTATGAATGAAATATATTTCCTCACTTCGCCTCAACGTGTTACACCTTGATTGCAATGCCTTTTTTCCCCTATCCTTACCTTGCGGCCATCTTTTAACATACTCTTGCATAATTCTCTTCCAAAGTTGTGAACCTTTTTGATCTTTTCCTCTAATCAAATCGTTACTTGCTATAATCCAAGAGAGAATTAGTGCATCATCCTCTTTTGTTTTAAAGTGTGTCATATTTTGTATGAACAAAATTGTAAAAGAAGAAGAAGAAGAAGAAGAGAAGAAGAAGAAAAAAAATCAATGAAGAAGAGAATCAATTGATTTTGGTGTGAAGAATGAATGAGAAGTAGTTCTCTATTTATAGGGAAGCCTGAAAATATAGCTGTTGAGGTTTCAAACGGGCATTAAATCTGAGTCGTTGAAAATACAACGGTCATCTTGATCTGATGGCTGAGAAGAAAAGCGTTGAATGGTCCAGCGTCCAGCGCAGAACTGTCTAGTGTCTGTAGCGGAATGGTACAACGCTCATTTTCTATCCGTTGAGAATAACAACTAGTTTTTTATCTAACGGCTGATAGGGCACAACGCTGGATGGTTTAACGCTGGACGCTGTTTGGTTCAGCGCTTGCGTAACGGCTACATTTTCCA
>NW_020624925.1:0-1967 GCF_003573695.1 Papaver somniferum | reverse complement strand
CGCCGCCTTGTGATAGCGGTGAGGCCTTGGGTATCAAAGCTCCACTAAGCTTCCCTCGCCTCTATTCAACTTACTTTGACTCGGATTGATTCCAGAGGGGTTTGCTCAAATTGCAACGAATTCCCTTTCGAAAGATAGAAGCTGGTCTAGAAACAATCTAAGTGGATCCATCATGCTTTTTGTTTGCTAGAATTTATAGGTTTGATTTGGTCGAGTCAGCCTTGTTTGTGATTGTGTAGAATTCCTCTGTAGTTTGTGTTTCCTCGGTGATGAATCCTTTTCAGGAGACGCCACCTGAGATGACGTTACGAGAATATATGAGTAGAAATTCTCATTATCAAGAGACGTCTTCGAAAATGACTCTTGGTGAATATATGCAAGGGAAACGACATTGGGATGTTCCAACGGTTAGCGATGAATCACCTCTAATGATCTACGAGAAGTATTATAAAAATAGACCGCCTAGTTTGGAACAAAGATTGAGAATTATTAAATGTCAAAAATTATATTATGATGATGAAGATAGTGCTGATGAAGAATCGGAAATGTGTGGGAATAGTGATCAGGAATTTGTTACCCCAGTTGAGCCTTATAATGATTATATTATTTCTGGTTCAGATCCTAATAATTTTAAAAATTATTCACCTATTCAAAAGGACGAGGATTTGACTAGAGATACCCCCGTTTCATACGATGTAGTATGTCTTGTTTACGAAACCAAGAAAGGTTTAGAGGAACCGGTTTATCCTGAGAATACTATTTTAGAGTCATACGATTTAGAAACAATAGTCTTAGATGAACTCGTAGAGGTGAGTGAGGATGCACCGCAATATTACAACTTAGAAGAATCAATTGCCCATTTTCAAGAATCTAATGACCTACAAATTAGGGAAGTTGTGACTAGTCTATCTAGAGACACTGAAAACTCTAAGTTTGGGGGTGAGTATCATCCTCCATGTGCTTTAACTCTTAGTAAGGTCCCTCACTTGGGACTTGACATCAATGCCTCAACCATCTTACAAGATTATCTTCATACTCGTTTTCCAGAACCTAATGATATCCAACAAGAGTCTCAACTTTTAGAAACCCATCCTCTGGTTGATGTGGTTAACCCAGGCAATAATACCAAGATTGATTTTGTTTTCCCACCAAATAGTTTTCTTCCAAATGTGGGAACATATATATTTCAAATGTGTCGAATATTAAGTTGTGAGACTAAACCTAAATGCCTTAGGAAATTAGAATCGACACATTTGCTTAAGAATGACCACTACTCTCACTGTGGTCAATTATGTAAGTCAAACCTGATTGACTTAGAGGATCCTCAGTTATTTAGGTTATTATTATTTTGTGTTTCTAAGTTCTTATTTGAGTTTTTCCAGACTCTAGGACCTAATAATTTGGATCCAACCTATGAGGAAATGCATCCGAGGAAAATATTTTATTTAGACCCTTTCATAGAACCTGAACCTGAACCACAATTAGATATAAATATCTTAATCAGGAAACTAGATAAGGGCATGTTATTCTTGTTCACTTTCATGGGTTATTGTAGTTTCCTTTGGTCAGCTCTATTTCGTTTTGAAGACCCACAGTTATTTCGACTGTTACTTTATGGTTCGAGTTGACTAATCCTTTCCTAAGTTTGGCTGAAGACTTTAAACTTAGCACTTCTTGGGAGGTAACTAAATCTCATGCAACACGGTAATATCCTTCCTTAACTCTTTTTATTCAAATGGTAACAGTTTCTCATTGTTCATGCTTTTAATTTCATCTTTAGAACATTGAGGACAATGTTAGATTTAAGTTTGGGGGTATGGGAGAAACTTTTTAGTTGCAATTAATAAACTCCTGAGCCTAGAAATTTTTGCCTATTAAGGTTTGCACTAACCAATCTAAGTGGATGGGAACATCTTGGTTATAGGAGTTGAGGAACCAATCTGATTAGATGGAAACATCTAGGAGAG
>NW_020624924.1:0-1019 GCF_003573695.1 Papaver somniferum | reverse complement strand
AAAATTATTATTTTATAATTTTTCTTGTGATAGTTTTTTCGATTACATAGCTTGTGCTTGAATGCTTTATATTATTGTTATGTGTTTATGGGATGTTTGATTTCGGTTTTCTTAACCTTAATATTCCATCTCATATGATGTGTGAACCCTTATGGTTTGTGTGGCTTTTTGATTTATCGGGATTAAGTTCTAGACCATGTTAGTAGGCTTTATCAAAGGATAATAAGGTGTTCCGACTGAAACTCATATGTGAAAAGTCACAATATGTTGAAACAATTTTTGTTTAACATAAAAGCATATGTGTTTCGGGTTTTCAACTTTTGCTATTGGCATGCATCAGTTAAAACCGATTCAACCTTTCTCTGGTAAACGTTGTTTTTGTTGTTGTTCTTGCGAGAGGATGACAACACAATGAGGGAGAGTTATAACTTGAACTTGCACTTAATGATATATCTTTCTGGGGAGAAGAGGATGCGTAATCTGAGGTTATGAATTTGTTAGTTAACCGTTTTTATGTTTAAGAAAAGCTTGAGTTTATTACATATATTTTGCTTTTTCTTACCAAAATTCGGTACAATTGATGTTTATTCCATTATGTGGGTATGGATGTATGTGTGTGTCTGTGATTCAATTGTTTCCGGCAAAGAAAAACTGGTTTGATATCTTTCTTTATTGTTTAGTATAAATTGTTTTAGACTTAATGAAATTTCAGTGCAATTGCAGTGCTTTAATGTTTATGTTTGTTTCAATTGCTTTCGTTTAAGAGACATAATTGTGCAAGTCAATTTATTTGGTTTGTATGTATTGTTTACGGCTTAAGAAAATACGGGATCATTTGTTTAGTCCAATTCGATTCAGGATAAGAGAAATTAAGTTAATTCTGATCTTAGTTAGACTTATCAAAGTAAAGGATTCGGTTATTCAAGTCTTATCGAATGCCTTGACAAGAAATATTAGTTAACTAACCTAATACTTTTCTTGTCTAAAGTGTAAGGTCTAAGTTATTATCTGAATAATTA
>NW_020624923.1:0-446 GCF_003573695.1 Papaver somniferum | reverse complement strand
ATATTTTGTGGATTTTTATATGTGATATTGTTCTATGATCTGTAAGCTTTCTAACGAGCCATCATTTGTCAAGTTCTGACCTGAATTTAAGGTCTGAAAAGCAAAAACCAATTTTTGCCGAAAAGCGTAGGTGCTGTTCACGCTTTGTTTCCGTTAAAATGAACCGAAATGTTTTTTGGATTTTTATATGTGATATTGTTCTATGATATGTAATCTTTCTAATGAACCATCATTCGTCCAGTTCTGACCTGAATTTAAGGTCTGAAAAGTAAAAACCAATTTTTGCCGAAAAGCGTAGGTAGCGGTTCACGCTTTGTTTCCGTTAAAATGAACCGAGATATTTTGTGGATTTTTATATGTGATATTGTTCTATGATCTGTAAGCTTTCTAACGAGCCATCATTTGTCAAGTTCTGACCTGAATTTAAGGTCTGAAAAGCAAAAACC
>NW_020624922.1:0-799 GCF_003573695.1 Papaver somniferum | reverse complement strand
GATTCAACATAATGAGATTGACTAAGATTATAACCGTTAGAATTTCTTCTAATTTTCATCCCTAAGATTACATCTGCAGGGCCTAAGTCTTTCATGTCAAAGTTCTCATTCAGCATGCTCTTAGTGGAATTAATTACATCCATGTTTGTACCAATTATAAGCATATCATCAACATACAAGCATACAATCACACAGGCATCATTCACAAGTTTAGTATAAACACACTTGTCAGATTCATTGATTCTAAAACCACTAGAAAACATTACATGATAAAAAATTTCATGCCATTGTTTAGGTGCTTGTTTCAATACATACAAAGATTTTTTCAGTTTACAAACTTTGTTTTCACAACCTTTCACTAAAAAGCCCTCAGGTTGTTCCATGTAAATTTCTTCATCTAATTCACCATGTAGAAAAGCTGTTTTTACATCCATTTGATGTATTTCTAGGCTCTGAACCGCAGCTATATCAATTAACATCCTAATGGAAGTAATTCTCGTAACGGGTGAGTAAGTATCAAAGAAATCTATACCTTCATTTTGTTTGTAGCCTTTGACTACTAACCTAGCCTTGTATTTTTGAATAGTTCCATATATGTTACATTTCCTCCTGAAGATCCATTTACATCCTATGGCCTTACACCCTGGAGGTAAATCTACTATCTCCCAAGTATCATTTTCTTTGATGGATTCCATTTCACTAATAGAAGACTCTTTCCACCACGGAGATTCAGAAGAAGTCATGGCTTCTCTATAAGTATGAGGATCAGACTCTGCTAGTGTTATGAAGTCAGGTCCAA
>NW_020624921.1:0-1212 GCF_003573695.1 Papaver somniferum | reverse complement strand
TTGTTCGGGAAGCTTTCTTTCGCAAATGACGAGCTAGTTCGCGTGAAGACTGAGGCCGGGCAGTACAAAGAGGGTTTGAAGGCTAGGTACGCGTTGTTGAAATATCTCAAGAGGGCATTTCTTATTAACGCTGATCGTTAGGCATAGAGGCAGTGTAAGCCAGTTGTTCGAGAAACTGTTGATCAAATTAGCACTATAAATGGTGTTCCTACTATAGACTTTCCCGACATTTTTGTGCTTTAAGATGAACCTGTGGAGCATGGATCCAGTGATGAATAAGAGGTCTATGAGATTGAACGATATAGTGGCGATGAGGAAACTTATGAGGAGAACAATGATTCTGAGGGAGAATTTGTTGATCAAGATGGTCAAGGAGAATTCAATGAAGTTTCCGCGAGAGATGGCCAAGGCGAGCACCAACTTCTCCAAATTGCTAGCGAGATAGATTCTGGTTCGGAGGTCAGCCATCAAGAACCTACTTCGTCTCCTAAAAGAGACATTCCTGGTACTCCGTACGCTGAATCTGTCGGCCCTTCCCAAATTGTGTCTCCTTTACGTGATTGGGCACAATTTTAGTTTTGTTTCTTGAACATCTTTTTTGAAATAGTTTTTGGGCGCTCCCAAGCTCGGGAGGCATGATTTCAATTGCTTCTTCTTTTATGTGTTAGAAATTCCGGACTAGAGTAGATGTATATATAATGGATAAATCCTTTTCTTTTTGTACATTGCTAAGGATCCTATGCCGATTTATCGACATTGTTTTGATTTTTATGCAAGTGCGTCTTATCGTATTTAAGGTGTCTGACTGAGGAGGTGGGAAACATGTAAATTTTAACATTCCCATACTTTCCACTGCTTCCCACTTTCGAATGAGGGTTATTACTTTAAATACTACTCTTAGTCTAATGAGAAATTTATCACATAGTCGATGCGATTATTTATGTAAGCGAACTAGATGATGTTTTTAGAAGGGGTGCAGAGTGCGATTGTTTGTTCAAGGTTCATGCAAATAATAAGTTTAAGATTTGAGCGAAAATATAAGGGGTGTGTAATATGCATATGTTTATATGAATAATAAGATATAAAGCTATATTATCACACTTAATAGGATAATTAACTTAAATAACTCCAATTTCAAACTTGTACTTAGCCCGATAAGGGAGTGTTCCCTTTGCATTCCTTCGTGCCTCAGCGCGACTTTTTCATTGCCTC
>NW_020624920.1:0-392 GCF_003573695.1 Papaver somniferum | reverse complement strand
GGGAAAAAAAAACTCTTGTCAGACTGTGAAATTAGGGTTCGTGATTTGAAGACATTTAAGGGAGACTAAAAGGCTGCAAATTATTAGGATGACTTGATTGAGCCTCACAGGCCTGGTGATGGGTTTGGATTCGATTAGAATTGGTTGGAATCACCGTTGGAAGAAAACAGGGAATGTTATTCTCGGGTTTATCCCGGAAATATTTTCTTGGATTTGTGTGGAGTTTAAGTCAGACTAAGTCACGGAAATCGTTTGGATTGGGCTTGTTCGAGTCAAACAGGACGGGTAATTGCTTTTGTTTCGGAAAAGGAAGGATATCTTCGTGCTTTGATGTTAACAGGGGAAGGTTAGTGTTACGGGTTTTCTGATGGATTAGTTTTGGAAGTTACGTG
>NW_020624919.1:0-888 GCF_003573695.1 Papaver somniferum | reverse complement strand
GGTCTAAAAAAAATTATGACCAGCTGTGTAGCGGGTCAATTCTCTCTCTCTTATTTTATGACCAGCTGTGTAGCGGGTCAATTTTCTGTTTTGCTCGAGGACTAGCAAAATGTAAGTGTGGGGGAATTTGATAAGCACGAAAGTACGATGCATTTTAACCCACAAATACATTGGCTAGGACTCATTATTTCTCTAATAAACTTGTTTTAAGTCTTTTCAAGGAAGTAAGCTCTTATGGAGAAAGTTGCTCGAAAAGTGGTTTTTGCACCCCGGAGGACACGTGTTATTCGGACTCTCACCATTGGATAAGGGGTACCTCACTGGCTAAGGGGCACCCAATTGCTATTTACACCCCTGGTTTGGTTAGGGGGAGGTCCATCTTCTTTGTTTGAAGTGAAAAAATGGCGGGAGAATATTGCTTGCAGCTGCGAAAGTTCTGATCTGATCTTGGGCGATATTTCATGTGACTTCTTTGTTAGTATGGATTGGTAACTTCCTGTTTTGACTAAACAGGGTTGGTAAGTGAGATGGAAAAGAAAATAAAAGGAAGATTTCATGCATATCTCGATAATTCAGGAAACAAAATATATCGAGTGTTGTTTGGTTTAAATCGTAGAGAATATTTGAAGGATATCTTTTTCTGGATTCGAATATATCAACTAGAAGAGTTTTGGAAACTTTAAAAACTCGGTAAACACGTGAAGATAAAAACAAGACGTGAAAAATACTCGGGATTTGGTGTTGCTGTCACGCGTTGTTGAGTTATTTTTAGAAGCTGCAAAGGTTTGAATCAATCTATATTGTGTAATCAACGTGTTTGAAGGGTACTGAGCTGTATCAGGCGTGTGAAAATCAGATAAAAGGAAATCATTCCCGTATAATGACACA
>NW_020624918.1:0-2023 GCF_003573695.1 Papaver somniferum | reverse complement strand
CAACAAATATATATAATATAAAACCAGGCTTTTCTTAAACAGGAAAATAATTAACTAACAAGATTGTTACCTCAAATTTCGCATCCACTTCTCCAATATGATAGCATCTTCGTCCAGGGAGAATTGATATCGAAATATCACCACGTTGTCATCCTTATGCATAAACAAAAGAATAACAACACACCTCAACCTTTACCAGGAAAAGGTTGAAAACCGGTTTTAACAATTGCAAGCAAAAGCTGAAAACCGTCGAAACACATATGCTTTTATGCTAAACCAAAACCGATTCAACATATTGTGACTTTTTCACATATTGTTTCTATCAGAAACCATCATGATCATTTGATAAAGCCTACCTACTAGGGATAGAACTTAATCCCGTTAAATCAAAAAATCACCCAAACCATAAGGGTTCAGAATATATGAGATCGAATATTAAGGTATTAAAACCGAAATCAAACATCCCATAAACATACATAGCAATAAGATAAAATAAATTAAGCACATGATATGTAAACCGAAAACTATCACAAGAAAAATTACTAATCAAATAATTTTATTCATAATAGTTTTATTCATAATAGGCCAATACAATCAATGAAAGAAATCAAAAATTAATGTCTGTTAAACTAGATTAAGTATTACAGCAAATAAATTAATCTCTAGTGGTGCTCTTGTTGTTCACCGAGGTCTCTTCAATGTTCAAACTATTAAAGCATGTCTCAAGAGACTTGTCTGCAACCACTTCTTGTTTCTCAAGTCTCTCAACTTGAATTTTCATATCAGCTATGTCATCCTTTGTTTCATCAATCTTGTCTTTGAGCCAATCTTGATTTCGAACTGTTGTATTGAGATTGGTTCTCAGTTCCTCAAAACATTGGATATAGTCAATCATACTATCAGAAAGAATCCACTTGGTTTTGGTTGGATCTTGAAGGTTGTAAGCAAACAGACATGACTCATCTTGTGATCTGACTGAACTATCAGAGTCATAATCAGACATAATGCCTTTCGTCTTTCTCTCTGATTTCTTATACAAAAGTTATATCAATACATAAGTCAGGCCTTTGTGAATAGTTCTAACAAGAACACAACAAGTTGTGAGCAGTTATACTCTATCACACATATTGGTTGTTCATAACATATGAAATGAATAAGAAAACCAATAACACCCAGCAATTTCCTTTTCGGTCCACAAACAAGTTTATGAACTTACTTCCTTAGAACACATGTAAACATTGTTCCCTAGGATGAAATACTCACCTCATACCCATACATAATCACAATAGAATTCAAATGATTATGGCGATGTCTTATCTACAAAGTTTAATATTTAAGCAATAAACCTCGTATTGTATTCCTTAATACTATGTCTATCTAGAGTTTAAATATGCTTCATAGTTATGTTTTCAATATGCACGACTTGAAAGATACGTTAGGCAGTGAAACAGTTCAAGTCAAATATCACTAACCTCAAGTGGAAGGATGATTGTTGTCGTTGTAGCTCCTTGCTTCTTCACATCTTCAAGACTTCGCAATACTTGTAATGTCTCATATCCTAATACTTTCAAGCTAATCTATACAAAGTTGACTCTAGTACATAATCAAGCGACTCTTAACATGAGTTTTGATTCACTAAAATATGACAACCAAACTTGACATACCAACACTTGGTGGGTTCAACCGAGCAATGCTCTAACAATATGACACTATAGCCTTCTTAATAATGTCTTTGTAAATGCACCATCAATACTGAGTTCACAAACACTTCTGGATCTTTGTTTTGATGAAGCATACTTATGGAAAAAAGAGTGTTGTTTTCATGTTCCTCCACCCAATTACTTAGGTCCTAAGTTTCGGTAATACCAAATCCATCAAAACAAAATAAAACTCACATTCTCAAACCGAATTAAATTTCGATAAAAAACAAAAATCACATAAAATGTAGGAAATATCATTTTAGGAAAGAGGTGTCCATGAGGTCTTGAAACTGTTGTTGGTGAGATATTACCCAAACTACTTG
>NW_020624917.1:0-923 GCF_003573695.1 Papaver somniferum | reverse complement strand
TTCCCCAACCAATTGACTTTACTTGGTTTCTCCTAATCGCCATGTAACAAGTGCACTGTGACTCGGATCATTAACTCACAACATTATCTCGATGCCCCAAAGTATTTCTCACGAATTACGATCCAAATTTGTTAGGTCGATTAATAGTGCTTTGTGGCACAAAATATGCTACGTAACCGAGAATCTGTCTCTATGATGTAACAATTGCAACTTCACCCAAAGCCTGTCTTTATAGACCACAATTTGTGGCCCCTCAAGATCAAGTATCTCTAATATGACCTACAATGTCGACTTGAAATATCACAAAATTGGTCTTAGGATTTGAGTTCCTGGATTTATAGGGCAACCAAAATATGACTATGGTTCGAATAACTACGAATTCAAATTCTTTGGTTCTAATATTTTTTGGATATTTCATCCAATCTTAATAATTGATTTTTATATCCAACTTACTAAAACACCCTCTTTTTTGTTATCGTCTCTCCTAGCAGCCCCTTTTTCTTCTTTAGGGAAAATGCCGAACTGAATTTGCATCTTTTACAATTTAATGGTTTATGGGCATATAGCCCATTTTCCGATTGAAACATGCCTCATAGTTCAAATTTGTTGAGGTCCCTGGAGATTTGCATTGTGACCTACAATGTGCTTTTGCGACCCGGAAAATATGACGCAATGGCTCAAATTTTCTCAGTGACTTGATGTATCTACCTTCAAGGAAAAAAACTTCCCCGTAACTTAGTGATTTACTTATTACAATCAGAATAACGCGTTGTGACCCAGAATCTGATATGATGACACAGTATCTGCACTTGTGACTTGAGTCTCCTCAATGACTTGCATTTGACTACATGACTTGACAATATATGACTGTAACACCAAATTGTCCCTTCGCCAACAATATGCTTCGTGACTCAAAATCAATC
>NW_020624916.1:0-428 GCF_003573695.1 Papaver somniferum | reverse complement strand
TACCTCCCAAGAAGTGCTAAGTTTAAAGTCTTCAGCCAGACTTAGAAAAGGATTGGTCAACTCGAACCATAAAGTAACAGTCCAAATAACTGTGGGTCTTCAAAACCAAAATGAGCTGACCATAGGAAATTGCAGTGAACCAAGAAAATGGACAAGAAAAGGATGCCCTTACCTAGTTTCCTGAAAACTATCGCTAATTGCGGTTCAGGTTCAGGTTCTATGAAAGGGTCTAAATAGAATATTTTCATTGGCTGCGTTTCTTCATAGGTTGGATCCAAATTATTAGGTCCTAGAGTCTGGAAAAACTCAAATAAGAACTTGGAATCACAAAGTAATAACCTAAATAATTGCGGATCCTCTAAGTCAATCAGATATGACTTACAAAATTGACCACAATGAGAATAGTGGTCATTCTTAAGCAAATGTGT
>NW_020624915.1:0-322 GCF_003573695.1 Papaver somniferum | reverse complement strand
TATATCGTAATCTTCTAACCTGAGTTCAGTAATAGGTTGCAGTTTCATCCAATCTGATATATTTGACACCTCAAACCTCGCCTGGACGAGAACGTAGGGTATGTATATGGTAATCTTGCAACCTGAGTTCAGTAATAGGTTGCAGTTTCATCCAATCTGATATAGTTGACACCTAACACGCCTAGCCGGGACGAGAATATCGGGTTTTTATATGGTAATCTTGCAACCTGAGTTCAGTAATAAGTTGCAGTTTCATCCAATCTGATATATTTGACACCTCAAACCTCACCGGGACGAGAACATAGGGTCTGTATATGTTAAT
>NW_020624914.1:0-981 GCF_003573695.1 Papaver somniferum | reverse complement strand
GCTCAGCTGGGTTTAAACCCAGAGTCCAAATTACAAGTCCAATGGAAGAATTTAAACAAGCCCACACAAAATAAACAAGCCCACAAATAAATTATTACAAACCCAAAATAGAGAAATAAAAAGCCCAAAAAATTGGCTTTAATATTACAGCCCACAATTAAAAAATTGGAAGCCCACAGGTTGGGTTCTCTCAATGGAATGGGTTTAGGCTTACCTTTTTAGCACAGCCCAGCTGCTCTGATATTGTTGCAAAAACCCAGTTGGGTTTTGGTTCTTTTCCTTGGTGGCGTCCCAGCAGAGGAAAAACAGGTTCAGAACAGCAGGTCCAACAGCAAATGAAGTGAAGCAGATGCAGATGCAAATGCTATGCAGTGAAATGCAAAAATAGCTAAGAAAAACACAGATAAAACACAGCACCAATCCCCGGCAACGGCGCCAAAAACTTGGTAGTCCCCGAAGATATTATATTTAAATGCAAAATGGTCCCCGGCAGCGGCGCCAAAAACTTGGTGGGCCCGGAGATGTGTATAATTGAAGCGATAAAAACGGGGGCCTACAGTAATACCGCAAGTGCACGGTCGTCAGTTGTAGCTCGTGCAAGTACGGGTCGATCCACAGAGATCGGGTGTGTTTTGGAAGTGTTTTAGCTAATTGGGTTCCTAAATTGTTGTTGGGTTTTGAAGCCTTTTGGCTTAAATTGGGCTTTGAGTGCTAATGGGTTTGTTCACAATAAAAGGAACTGAGCATGGGCTCAGTTTGGTCTTTGAAGTGCAAATGGGCTTAGGCCTTACAGTGAGTTCAGGCTTTTGGGTTAAGCCCACAATTAATTGAATTGGATTGGGCCTTAATGAATTTGGGCTTTGGACTCAGTTGTCTAGATCTTGGGCTTTTGTTTTAGTAAAGAGTCTGGGCCTTTGGGCTTTACTGATTTGAATTGGGCTCAGTTGGATTGGAACTTGGGTTCAGTTGGCTGCAGGAGAA
>NW_020624913.1:0-297 GCF_003573695.1 Papaver somniferum | reverse complement strand
TGCAATGATAGTGAAGCAGGCCTGCAATGATTGCAAGGCAGAGATGCTAATGGAACTCAGCAGTGGCAACACCACTCCCCGGCAGCGGCGCCAAAAAACTTGGTAGGCCTCAAAGATATTATATTTAAATGCAAAATGGTTCCCCGGCAGCGGCGCCAAAAACTTGGTGGGCCCGGGAAAGCGTATAAAATTGAAGCGAAATGAAACGGGCCTACAGTAATACCGCAAGTGCACGGTCGTCGGTTGTAGCTCGTGCAAGTACGGGTCGATCCACAGAGACTGGGTGTGTTTTGTAGT
>NW_020624912.1:0-361 GCF_003573695.1 Papaver somniferum | reverse complement strand
ATAGGTTGCAGTTTCATCCAACATGATATATGTCACACCTCAAACCTCATCTGGACGAGAAAATCGGGTCTGTATATGGTAATCTTGCAACATGAGTTCCGTAATATGTTGCAGTTTCATCCAATCTGATATATATCACTCCTCAAACATCACCTGGACAAGAACATCGGGTCTGTATATGGTAATCTTGCAACCTTAGTTCAGTAATAGGTCGCAGTTTCATCTAATCTGATATATTTCATACCTCAAATCCCACCTGGACGAGAACATCGGGTCTGTATATGGTAATCTTGTAAGATAAGTTCAGTAACAGGTTGCAGTTTCATCCAATCTGATATATTTCGCACATCAAACCTCACTT
>NW_020624911.1:0-311 GCF_003573695.1 Papaver somniferum | reverse complement strand
TGTATATGGTAATCTTGCAACCTGAGTTCAGTAATAGGTTGCAGTTTCATCCAATCTGATATATTTCACACCTCAAATCCCACCTGGACGAGAACATCGGATCTGTATATAGTAATCTTGCAACATAAGTTCAATAATAGGTTGCAGTTTTATCTAATCTGATATATTTCACACCTCAAATCCTACCTGGACGAGAACATCGAGTTTGTATATGGTAATCTTGCAACCTAAGTTTGGTAATAGGTTGCGGTTTCATCCAATCTGATATATATTTCACACCTCAAACCGCACCTGGACGAGTACATCGGGTC
>NW_020624910.1:0-446 GCF_003573695.1 Papaver somniferum | reverse complement strand
ATTAAAATAGGTGGAAAAATAGCCATTTCACTAACTTTTGGGCAAGTGGTAAAATTGTCATTTTCACGGTCTATGGAATATCTACTGAACTTATTTCCGATAAGGGGTAAAATGGTCATTTTTAAAAAAAAAAGTTAAGTAAGTGGCAAAATGAACATTTCACTAACTTTCATCTTTTGTTCACCCGAATTAAAAATTCAGGTCTAACTCTAGTAATCTTTGAACCTGGGATGTTCAATTCTGATAAATTTCATCTTCAATGCACCCGAATAAGAAACTCATGTCTACTCTAATAATCTTCGAACCTGTGATGTTTAAATCTGATAAATTTCGTCTCCAGTTTATCTGAACGAGAAACTCGGGTCTAACTCTATTAATCTCTGAACCTGTGATGTTCAATTCTGATATATTTCGTCTCCAGTTCATCCGAACGAGAAACTCGGGTC
>NW_020624909.1:0-811 GCF_003573695.1 Papaver somniferum | reverse complement strand
GAAATGTGTAGACTTTTTTGAGTTAAAGTATATAAAATTCAACATTTTTATGAACTCTTTCTTTTTGTGTTGGCTTTGTCTTTTTTTTTTGATTCAAGATAGATGAAATTTGTTAGGATTTGGATTAATTCTGCATGGTCTTTCATCCTTCTTCTGTTGTGAAATTTGACTTCCTTCATATTTTCTTGAATCAACGTACATAGAAATGCAATTTTTACTAGACGTATTGCCTTAGAACATATTAATTGTAATTACAATACATTTTTCAAACTTTTTCTGTTAAAGATGAGTTTATCTAGTTTACAATTTAGTCTCAGAAATCAATTTCCGACTTATAACGAAATGTGTAGACTTTTTTGAGTTAACGTATATAAAATTCAACAATTTTATGAACTCTTTCTTTTTGTGTTGGATTTGTTTTTCTATTGGATTCAAGATAGATGAAATTTGTTATGATTTGGATTAGTTATGCATGGTCTTTCATCCTTCTTCTATTGTTAAATTTGACTTCCTTCATATTTTCTTGAATCAATGTACATAGAAATGCAATTTTTACTAGACGTATTGCCGTAGAACATATTAATTGTAATTACAATACATCATTCAAACTTTTTCTGTTAAAGATGAGTTTATCTAGTGTACAATTTTGTCTCAAAAATCAATTTCCGACTTATAACGAAATGTGTAGACTTTTTTGAGTTAATCTATATAAAATTCAACATTTTTATGAACTCTTTCTTTTTGTGTTGGCTTTGTATTTTTTTTTTGATTCAAGATATATGAAATTTGTTAGGATTTGGATTAGTTTTGC
>NW_020624908.1:0-1326 GCF_003573695.1 Papaver somniferum | reverse complement strand
CTCAGACGTAGATCCTGGGGTGATTCCAATTCATACAGTGGATGATGACGAGGTCCGCAAATCCGCAGACGATCCATCAACAAAGGAATCATCGAACTTCATTACTCGGGAAGATTTGGAACGCCTTCTGGAGAACCATGGAAAGGACAAGACCTCAAAGGTCCATCGTCACCAGTCTCCATATCCCGCTGCTGCGTAAAGGATCCCTCTTCCGAAAGGTTATGTTTCTCCGACCTTCACTCTGTATGATGGAACTGGAAATGCTCGAGAACATGTTTCTCGATTTCTGGAAGCACTGGGTGAACATGAACACAACCATACCGTCCGTCTGAAGGAATTTTCAAAATCCATGAAAGGAAGGGCCTATACCTGGCACAACAACATCGCACCAGGAAGTATCAAAAGTTGGGGATAAATGGTCAATGCTTTCTACAGAAAGTATTTCTTCGTTTCAGAGCAAATCACCCTCTCTGATCTTGGAAGGATGTTTCAAAGGAGCAACGAACATCCTAATGATTATGTGAAAAGGTTCAGAGTTCAAGTGTTGGATTTCCATGATCCAAATGTCACGGAGCAACAACTTCTGGACTTATGTATCAATAGAATGATTCCAGTATACATGGCTTTATTGGAGAATCTCAGGTTCCAGACTTTCTCAGAACTTCATGAAGCATCCAAGAGGTCGGCAACTACTGCACTTGCTCTATTAGAAAGGGATAAGACTACAAAAACTGAAGAACCACGAGAAACCAGAGGCAACATACGTTTGATCAACAAATAATACACCTTTCAACCTTCGACAAATGCTGTTGTGGAAGGGAGCAAATGAAAATATGAGCCACAGCGCAAGCATACTTCCTCAACCCCTTCAAAGGCGCAAAAGAAGGATAATGTGCAAGCTCCTCCTCAACGCACCGAAGATCCAGAAGAACCTGATTTCCCCTGCTCCAATGAAGAATTTATCGAACTGCTAGATGCCTGTATTCAAGAGTGTGCGATTAAATTGTCATATGTCAAGAAGGAACCAACTGAAGAGGCCATTAAAAATCCTCGCTATTGTCGCTTTCATCGATTTTTCAGCCATCCCACAAGTGATTGCAAAACTTTGAAGCGTGTATTTAAGAAAAAGATTGAATCGGGAGAACTCAACTTGGGGACTGAAGGAGTACACGGAGATCCCATTCCCGTCAGAACCTTTACTCTTTCTGAACCTCCCGTCAAAGAAGCGGTTCAATCCTTAATTGAGCACATCTGCGAATTGCTATACTTATCAAAAGCTCAAAGGAAAGACATGTTTGCTGCATTAAACCACATCGTGTCGGGTCA
>NW_020624907.1:0-286 GCF_003573695.1 Papaver somniferum | reverse complement strand
TAAACACACAAAAAAAGAATTTTTTCCATAAATAAAACTCTCAAATAAAATATTTATCAAGTTAAAAACTTGAAAAAAATAATTTCAAGTAGACACGGACTTGATGCTTGTTACACGCGCATGGGCATTGGTCGAAACATGTATTTTTCGGCAATTAAACAGAAAAAAAGAATTTTTTCCATAAATAAAACTCTTAAATAAATTATTTATCAAGTTAAAAACTTGCAATAAATAATTTCAAGTAGACACGGACTTAGTGCTTGGTACACGCGCATGGGCATGGGTC
>NW_020624906.1:0-564 GCF_003573695.1 Papaver somniferum | reverse complement strand
TTCACAATCTTACTCTTCCTGCTTCTGTTTCTGTTGAAATGGATGATGTCCATGCTCCCATTCCTTCGAATGATCCTGTTGGTGAAACTGTGTCTGGCACACCAGAAATACCCAGGGAGACACCTCTAGAGCAAAAGGTACTTGAAGTTTCATCACAACCTTCTAACGCCGCAACACGAGTACCAGATCCAAATGCGATGGTTTTAGTTGAGCAGATTATCAAAGAAACTTTCGAATAATGTGGTTTTTGTTTTTAGAAATTGTTTATTTTGATTAATTTTTTTAAAAAATATTGAGGATGTTGGTATTATTTTTCTTGGTTTAGTTTTAGAAAAATACTGGTTCTTTAAATTCTTTGTTTGATACAATATTTCTTTGTTAATCTATCATTTTTAATTAACTCGTTGAGTCAACACAATTTAGTGGTCTGAATACATTGTAGGTTAGAATTATATGTGTATATGCCTCCACCAGCAGCAAGTGGTTTTATGGGTCAGTGGAAGCATGTAGGTTTCACATGACTCAATTTTGAGTCCACATACCACAGTTTAACATACCATTGTT
>NW_020624905.1:0-577 GCF_003573695.1 Papaver somniferum | reverse complement strand
TGAAATTTGACTTCCTTCATATTTTCTTGAATCAACGTACATAGAAATGCAATTTTTACTAGACGTACTGCCTTAAAACATATTAATTGTGATTACAATACATATTTCAAACTTTTTCTGTTAAATATGAGTTTATCTAGTTTACAATTTAGTCTCAGAAATCAATTTACGACTTATAACGAAGTGTGTATACTTTTTTGAGTTAACGTATATTAAATTCAACATTTTTATGTACTCTTTATTTTTGTGTTGGCTTTGTCTTTCTATTTGATTTAAGATAGTGAAATTTGTTAGGATTCGGATTTGTTCTGCATGGTCTTTCATCCTTCTTCCATTATGAAATTTGACTTCCTTCATATTTTCTTGAATCAACGTACATAGAAATGCAATTTTTACTAGACGTACTGCCTTAAAACATATTAATTGTGATTACAATACATATTTCAAACTTTTTCTGTTAAATATGAGTTTATCTAGTTTACAATTTAGTCTCAGAAATCAATTTTTGACGTATAACGAAGTGTGTAGACTTTTTTGAGTTAACGTATATAAAATTTAACATTTTTATGAACTGTTT
>NW_020624904.1:0-361 GCF_003573695.1 Papaver somniferum | reverse complement strand
CTACGAGTGGGTAACTTCACCTCAGCAATATTACACTCAATGGTTGGGTTCAGAACTTCTTCAAATCGGTCACTCCATCGAGAGATTTATTGCTGAAGACTTGGCTAAGCATGATCAACACTATGCTGGATACCCTCTTCCGCGCGAGTGTCCATACGGGACCCAATCGAGGAATTCCATCAAACAGAGAATTCCGAATCAGCAGAAGATATTCAAGGCACGATCGACTAAGCCTAACAAGTTTCATGAAGGAGACCTGGTTCTCAAAGCAGTTCAGCGCGGTCTTCATTCTACAAGGAACTCCAATTGGGAAGGACCATTCATGGTCGCTGAATCCGTGGCCGGAGGATACTACAAATTG
>NW_020624903.1:0-446 GCF_003573695.1 Papaver somniferum | reverse complement strand
TATAGGTTTCCCACTGATGGGTTTTCTCTGCAACTTCAGCTAGAAATAACCATGCATCGTCCACAGTTTTATCAATGAATTCACCATTACACATAGATTCAACCAAGGCTCGAGACTTAAAGTCTATTCCCTCATAAAGAATGGCGACCAATCTCCACTTCTCGAGGCCATGATGAGGACACTCAAACAACAAATCATTAAATCGTTCAAAATAATGAAAAAGTGTTTCTCCATCTAACTGGACAAAAAAATTAATACTTCGACGAATAGAGATGGTCCTATGATGTGGAAAGAACTTTCCGACAAATTGATTTGTGAGTTGGTCCCAAGTGGTGATTGACTGCGGTCTCAGATTGTAAAACCATGTTTTAGCCCTTTCCTTTAAAGAAAATGTAAACAAGCGCAATTTCAAAGAGTCTTCGGATATATGGTCAGGTTGTAAAGCC
>NW_020624902.1:0-368 GCF_003573695.1 Papaver somniferum | reverse complement strand
GGCTCCTAGACAGCTTGCTCTGCTAGTATAGAGCGATAACGTCTTCAGGAACAAACAACAAGTTTACCCTGACTATATAAAGGATATGACTTACCGACAAGCTCATATCGGGATAATTAATTCTCCTAGAAAGCTTTCTCTGCTAGTATAAAGCCACAAAGTTAATTATTCCTAATTAAGATTAATTCTGCCGTGACATTCACTACTGAATTCCCAGAATAATCTATTATTGCTCCTATTCCATGGTCGAATCCACGACTGGTCCCATGGAATGGCAATAACAATTGCTCCTATTCCATGGTCGAATCCACGACTGGTCCCATGGAATGGCAATAAACAATTGTTTTGATTCTATGATCGAATCCACA
>NW_020624901.1:0-576 GCF_003573695.1 Papaver somniferum | reverse complement strand
TGCACGACTTGCTCACATTCCATCGTGTGTTTGAACACACGTGCCGTAGACCGCCAGACCAAAAACCTAAGTGATATCCCCCCAAAGTGACACGATTGACGTCTCGTGGTATGTTAGTCAATTGATGACTTCGTGGTTTGATGGATCGATGAGTCATGAGACAGAGGTATAGTTCTTACGATGAAGTGAGAAAGTATTGCTCATTCGATGGATTGTTGAATATTGATTGTTGAACCAATATTCCTTGGTTGGAGCAAATATTTATCATCTGAGAAAGTGTTGCTCATGTGATGAATTGTTGAATATTTGATCGTCTGAGCATGTGTTGCTCATCTAATGGATTATTGGCAGCGTACCAAAAATATTAATTAGAATACTGGTCGTTGAACCGAGCATAATTAATAAAATTAATGACCATGAGGTCGTCGTAAAATTATTAAGGTTGGAATCTGGAATGATGATCCTTGGATTCAGAAACCCTAATTTGATCAATTGATGATCAATTCATGGTTCGTCAGAATTTTAACCATGGGACGAAGGAGGGAGCGACTACATGGACCGTGGATCAACCATGTA
>NW_020624900.1:0-872 GCF_003573695.1 Papaver somniferum | reverse complement strand
ATTTCGAGCATGTATGCTAATTTTAGGGTTTCTGCGTTATCGTGTGTGGATTGCTATTTATGTGGTTTTTTGATCGTTGGTAATGTCCTTGAGTTTGTTTTTGACTTGTTTATGATTAATCTTTTCGCAGCCATGTCTGACCGTCCGCGGCTTCCTTATCAGACTCCTAGTTCTGGTCTATCGAGATCTCCTCCGCGTAGAGAGTCTCAATATGATGTTCGTAGAAGTCGAGTTTCTTCTGGGGCGAAGGCCTCATCTTCTAGGGAAGAGGTTCCTTCGACAAATCCTTTTGGGGCTCGAAAAGTCTTCGATCGCGCGGTGTCTTGTCCTCGTGATGATGTTAGGAGTACGCAGGCACCGACTCGTGCTGTCGCTTTTGATGTTCTTCCTCTACGTTTTGTAGTGCCCGAGCATCATCTGCCGCCCCCTCCTACAACTTCTTTAAAGGGAAGAATACGAAAGGTGGTGTTTCGAGGGCTGAATCTTCAAAAAATCCTTCTTTGAAGAGAAAGGCTTCCGAGGCGTTCATTGGTTCATCCGGTCCCGCCGAGGAGGATGAGGCTGCCCCATTGATACGCAGCGTTTCGGTCAACGAGAAAAAACTAACCTTCAAGCATATTGATCTCGAAATTTTCAAGGAAAATCATGAGCTTCAAGCCTTCGAGGTTCGTTTCTATGCCCCTGAGGATGATATTACTTATGAGCTTATCTCAAAGTATGAGTTCGATGAATTTCATTTGTTGACTACGGTTGGAGCGTTCGAAGCTGGTCTTATGCTTCCGTTGTACAAGTCAGGTGATTCCTTCTACTATGATGTGCTTGCTAGTCGTGAAGGCTCTTCCACCAATACTCACAGCCGTTCTGTATCGCAA
>NW_020624899.1:0-1600 GCF_003573695.1 Papaver somniferum | reverse complement strand
CTCACAAACAAGAACCCGAGATGGCTGAATCACCATTCATGTCGCAGCAGCACTTTCCTCCATCGGTTTTAGATCATTGAGACAACTTCTCTGGATGAACATCTCTCTTGCTCCATTTCCTCACGATTTTTCAATGTAAACACCAGCGACAAACTCAGTTCACATCGTTGCTTCCCTGACTTGCAAGGAGATGCTGCCATGATGACGACTTCCAAATCCAGGCCACAACAAACTTCTCTTCTCCCTTCTTCGCCTGCATCACAGAGTCCATCACCGACCGATCCCAGCAATGGCAGCTGTCTTTTTTTCTTATCTGATTCGTTCACTGCCAAGCTCAAATACGAGCTTCTTCCATCGATACTTCCATACTCTTTTCAGCGTCGAGCACGAGTTCTTCTCCTTCGAACATCATGACCAGCCAACGCCTTATCTCCCATTAGTTACGGCCTATGAATCTGCTCGAGCTCCATCACCATCAAGTCATCAGTACAACAACAGCACCGTACTCTTCCCATTCTCCGGTATCTCTTCTAAAGCTTCTGTTTAAACTCGTTCCGAAACTTCATCGTTCATGCCAGCTACAGCAACCTCTATTTATTGTTAAACTTCGAGCTGTCTCCTTTATCTCTGTCTCATTTAACAGGGAAATGAGAATTTCTTCTCGTTTCGAAAGAGAACAATATGTTGTTCAATACGTAAGAAACACCACCCAGAATTGTGGTTATAACGAAGCCACCACTCAGATACTTCCTGGACTTCAACATCTCACGTGCATATTTCTTTACTTCTTGGTAAATAAATATCCACTGCACCATCTTCTAGTCTAGCCATAAAGTGGGTTGGGTTGTACCGCAAAAATAATCAACTTGGCTGGTATAGGGTGCTGCTGCAGGTGTCGTGATATGCAGCTTTGCATTGCAAACACCATTTTGCTTGGCGTTTAGCCGTTTTCTTTCCGGATGATTGTATTCGTTTGTACTTTCTACAAAAGCATTAAAATAATGTCATTAATCAAAATATCGAGTCCTACTTAATATAAATACAGGTATAAAATGTAGCACATTCGTGCTTATTAATACCCCACACTTATATTTTGCTAGTCCTCGAGCAAAACAAATATATCCGTTATATAACTGGATATGAAGAGTGTTGTCTGCTAAACAACAAGACAAATCCGCTAAACAACAAGACCTAGAGATGTCTGCTAAACAACGAGACGGATCCACTAAACAGTGGATAAAGATGTCTGCTAAACAGCTAGACAGAAAGACCCGCTAAACAGTTGGTCATAATATGAATTTTATTTTTAATCTTTTTAAGACCCGCTAAACAGCTGGTCATAAAATGAAAATTTGAAATAGCGTACACAAGACCCGCTACACAGCTCATACAAAATATCCTAGAAAAGACCCGCTACACAGCTGGTCATGACAAATACCATACACAAGACCCGCTACACAGCTGGGCATAACCCGAAAAGTCATATAATAAATTTTTTTTAAGACCCGCTACACAGCTGATCATTTTTTTTTTATATTTTTTTTATGTAGACCCGCTAAACAACTTGTCATTCATTCAAAAAAATTTTTTTATCAAAATT
>NW_020624898.1:0-302 GCF_003573695.1 Papaver somniferum | reverse complement strand
GATTAAAGAATTAATACATGTCAACTGGACCACTAGAAACTGTTTAAAACATCTAATAAATTACTAAAACTGGTAATTTTAAGAGGATGGTTCAAAAGAATACACAAAAATGTAGGTAACGGCTTAGTTTCGTAGTAGGCTTATTATCAATACTTCATAGTTCATTAAGACTAAAGAACTAATAGATGTCACCTGGACCGCTATAAACTGTTTAAAACATCTAATAATATACTAAAATTAGAAAATTTAAGAGGATGGTTCAAAAGAATACACAAAAGTATAGGTAACGGCTTAGTTTGGTT
>NW_020624897.1:0-689 GCF_003573695.1 Papaver somniferum | reverse complement strand
TAGTGAGTGCAATTGCAGACTTATTATCAATCTTGATGAGAACTTTTTCAGGTTCTCTTCCTTTGATTTCACCCAACAGTTCTTGAAGCCATACTGATTGTTTAGCTGCTTCTGTTGCGGCCATGAACTCAGATTCACAGGATGAGAGGGATACAGTGTCTTGCTTCTGTGAACAGCATGTAATAGGTGCTTCACCTAGATAAAATATATGACCAGTTGTAACTTTTCCATCATCTTGGTCAATATTATGACTGCTGTCACTATACCCAACAATTCCTTTTGATCCTCCTCGACCTACTTCAATCCACAGCTGATTGTTCCTCTTAGATATCTCAATATCTGCTTTATTACATCACCATGAGACTTGCGTGGACTCTGCATATAATGGCTTGCTACTCCCACAGAGAAAGCCAAATCTGGTCTTGTGTGTGATAAGTATCTTAGGCATCCAACATTTCTTCTATAACTCGTTGAATCAATCTCTGCTTCTTCTTGTGCCTTTGAAACTTTAAGTCCAAACTCCATTGGTATCTTAGTTGGATTACAAGTTTCAAGTCCTGCTTCTTTCAGAATTCTCCTTGCATAAGCTTCTTGTTTAATCTGAATCCCATCTACTCCTTGATGGACTTCTATGCCAAGGTAATAAGTGAGTTTTCCGATGTCTGGCATCTCAAACTTTGATGACATTT
>NW_020624896.1:0-370 GCF_003573695.1 Papaver somniferum | reverse complement strand
GGTCTGTATATGGTAATCTTGCAACCTGAGTTCAGTAATAGGTTGCAGTTTCATCCAATCTGATATATCTGACACCTCAAACCTCACCTGGACGACAACATCGGGTATGCATATGGTAATTTTGCAACCTGAGTTCAGTAATAGGTTGCAGTTTCATCCAATCTGATATACTTGACACCTCAAATATCGCCGGGACTAGAACATAAGGTCTGTATATGGTAATCTTGCAACCTGAGTTCAGTAATAGGTTGTAGTTTCATCCAATATGATATATTTGACACCTCGAACCTCGGCTGGACGAGAACATCTGGTCTGTATATGGTAATCTTGCAACCTGAGTTCAGTAATAGGTTGCAGTTTCATCCAATCT
>NW_020624895.1:0-2202 GCF_003573695.1 Papaver somniferum | reverse complement strand
GTGTATGTTTTAGTCCACCTGTACAGATTTGCTGACTCAGATAATCAACCTTGGACGGAAAATGTAACGAGGGGAGGTTTCACTAATTTTATTTCTGTAGGGGAGGTAACGCAAATTATGATCTTGGCCAGGGGAGGTAACGCAAATTACCCCTTTATTATGTCATTATGCAAATATTGATGGAAAATAGAATGAACTTTTGATGACAAAGATTAAGTCTTAGGTAACATTATGCAAATATTGATGAAAAATAGAATGAATCTTTGTATATTCGGTGGTATTGATCTTTCCCTGATCCACTTCTATGTGAAAGTATTGTATGGCTCTGTAAGTTCTCTTATGTTGAGCATTTCCGATTGAATTAATCATGGGTTCTCTTGTGGTTAATTTAATTGAGTTTTCTGGATACAAATTCATGTTTCATGTAATTTTTTAATGTCCAAAGAAATCCTTATTTTCTTGTAAAAGTAAGGTCGCTCTTGTTGTTCTTTCGGGAGTGACATTTTATGGGGGAGAGTTCTTAATTGAACTTGTGCTTAATTGCCAAATCTTTGTGGGGAGTGCGGATGTGGAATATTGTAAGAGTTTTCCCGTATCTTTATAAACTCCTTGATGAATACACTAAGTTTCAACTATGTAAAATCATCGAAACAAAGTTGATATGTTCTTTTTTAGTCATGAAGTATCCCTATGAGAATTTTATTATGATCCCGCTAGTTTTCATACTTTTGCCAATTTATATTGACAAAAAAAGGGGATAATTATTGTGTAGTTCACACTACAAATACATATGGTTTACGTATCATTATATAAGGGGGAGTGGTTTTCATTGTGAGATGAAGTATTGACTAAGGGGTAGTGATACATATCAGCGTAGTATTATTGTCAAAGTTGTGATACAATTGAACTTTGATGTTGTGTAATAATACTATGACACTATATAACAATAATTGAGAACAACGGTTTTCTTATTGTTATGGCTACGGATCTTCAACAACTATGATGCTGAGTTGAATACGTTCAGAATCACTGGAGTACTTGGAAATGACGAAGATTTAAAGTAATGTTGAAGAACCAAAGAAATCAAACATTTGGATGAGAAGCTACAAAGTTTATTTATTTTGCAATCCATATGTATTGATAGTTTTGTAACTGAAATTGACAAAGGGGGAGATTGTTAGAGCATTGCTCGGTCGAACTCGCAAGCTTCGCTATCTCAAGTTTGTTTGTCAAGTTTAGTTTCCAAAACCATAAGTCTTTATTTCTAGTCTACTTATATCTATGTCTCGGATTAGGATATAATGTGTAGTTGATATTTAGACTTCACAGCGTTTATCGTTGAAGACGAAGAACTACTAAGGGAGCTTGTGGAACTTCATCAACAAAATGTATGTGGAGAACTCATCTATCACTCAAAAGTCTTTTTTTATTTTATCTCCTATTGAGACAAAAGTCATATATCTATATAGACTTTACTTTATACACATTTGATATTTCGGGCTGATTTTAACTCGCTTACATCTTTCTCGAAATATGTGTTGGTAAGCTCTTGCTTTAACCAAGTTCATCTTTTAATATTGACGAAAGTTAAAAGATGATCATGTCAAAATCACCTGGTAACATCTTACATGACTTATGTGAGACAGTCATTTGATGTACACTCAGAATGTTTCGTATTGATCTATTGATCACTTGAAAATTGATTTGAAGCTAATAGTTTGTGTGAGACATCTATTCCCGTCTTTTAAGAATGTTTCAATGATTAAATGGAGTTTAGAACAATTAACCATTGATTGGATATAGCACAGTATGCGTACTTGTATGCTAATAATAGACACATTTTTGTGTCTACGTTGTCCTTAATTTCATGTATTGTTGGTACTCGATTTTTTGTACTTATTATGGTATTTTATGTGTTTTTAGGTATTTTTGGAAATAAAAATTCTTGGAAAAATCGGCTCGAAAAGTCGCCTAAAGCACCGGAAGGAACGTGTTATTCAGACTCTCACTTCTGGATAAGGGGCGCCCAAATGATAAGGGGTACCCAAAGGATATTTGCACCCAAGCATCTGATCAGAGACACCCCTCATGGCATCTGCTATTCGCACCCCAGGACCGGATAGGGGCACCCATCTTCTTCTTCACGGGAAAGATATTTGGCGGGAAAAGAAATCTCAACTGTGTGAGATTCTGGTCATGATA
>NW_020624894.1:0-439 GCF_003573695.1 Papaver somniferum | reverse complement strand
TGTGCTTTACTTTGCTTTGTTTGCTTTTATTTTATTTTAGATATATAAAAATCAGAAAACCCCCCTTGTTTTACATAAGAAACCGAAACAACTTGACAACCTCAGTCCTCTCTGTGGGAACGAACTCTTTCCTACCACTTACTATATTATTGTAGTTAAGTATAAGAAAGTGAAATTATATTTGTCGGCTGACAACTGGTCACGCACCTGCATTTAATGTCACATGTATTGGTTATTAGTGCCTTTTCTGTCGAACACATCGACAAGGAGGGTCATCGGGCCCGATGCCATGTCCCAGCCGAGGTATCTCATCACTATCTTTTAGATTCAGTGGAAGGGTTATAGTCGCCCTAGGTCTAGGCCCGATAATCCCGAGTGGTTATCGACCAACCAACTCGGGCAAGTGGTCACGGCCACCTGCGATGGGGGTAACCTTTCA
>NW_020624893.1:0-1294 GCF_003573695.1 Papaver somniferum | reverse complement strand
TTGTATACTGCGTCCATGCCGAATTCCCTTCTCGATCAGAGCTTGTTATTGCATTTGGTAGGGAATTGCAGATTCAACAAAAGTACAAAATTGCCACATGATTCATGCCACTTGTTTTGAAGGTTCTTTTCGAGGCGCCAAGAGAGTTTGGGTTTGTAAAGATTCGTCTATGTTTTCCGCTACCAAAAGCGTAGTTTTTATCTTCTATTTGACAATCAGAGCCACTTTAAGTTTTTTTTACTTCTGATTTTATTGTTCATTTCAGTCATTTTCCTTGTTATAGAGATCAGAGTTAGTGTTTCAATTATAAATTATAAATTTTCACCCTTCTTTTGTGAAAGGGTTTTATTTGTAAAAACAAAGAAAAATCCCCTACGAAATTGAAAACAATACAAAATAAGATAAGGTGTAGAAACTGAGTCGTCTGCAAACCCTAAACCACCGTCTGCAAACCTAACCTCGTTGGAAAACCACCTCTATACTCCCATCACCACCACCATCATCTCGATGGGTTAGGGTGGTGTTGGGCGTTCCCTGGGTTCGCTGTCAGTTTCCTTCTCTTGGTTTTTTCACGCCGGTTTCCATCTTGAGAACTTGTTGGTTTTTCTTTGTGGGTTTCCTGTTTGTATAGTTTTTGTTCTTTTTCTTTTCTTTCCTTTTCTTATTATCTTTCTGATTTGGCGAAAGACTGGTTACTCCACGAGATATTTATGCTCTTGGCTGTTTGATTGATTGGTTTGTGCTACAAGTGTTTGAACAATGTCTGCAGACAAGGGTGTCATTCTTTGTCCTTTCAAGGATTTTCATGGATGCCCAGATGGGGGGTGGGGAGTAAGGGATTTGTATGTTTAATCCTTTATCTGAAGAGAATACATCTCTGCAACATGGAGAGAAAGAATGCTCTACAATAAACCATCAGAAACGATTTGGATGTGTTCGTGGTCTTAGAAGAGACTATGAGGACATTGAAACAATGGATGTGTTTCGAATGCATGGGTATTCAGGCCTAGAGTAGGGCGTGTGAACACGGATCTACTGATATCAGGACTGCGACAGTTGACGGTAATATAGTTGAAACGATTTTAGGGGTACCTCGGCTTGGTTCCATTCAATTTCAGCTGGACAGTGATGTCGAGCTTAATGCTGAGACTGTAGACGTTATTTTCCGATCTACGATTCATACTGTGAAGAGCATCCCAAGAGGTTGCAGGTTGACATTTTCTCATACTCTAAAGGCAGCACTCTTGAAAGTTGCAGCAGAACCTAAGCTGGCCAGGAATTGGGTTAGACTACT
>NW_020624891.1:0-825 GCF_003573695.1 Papaver somniferum | reverse complement strand
TTTTTTGGGGTGTTTCCAACACTTTTTCTGGGTTCCTCCGGTGCATTTCTGGGGTGCTTTTAGTACTTTATCCTGAGGTTTAAAACACCACCAATTTTGCCGCAAGAGCTTATTTCTTTAAAAATAACTACAAAGATATAAATAACAAAATAAAAACCAAATCGAGCACTAACAATACATACAATTGAGAGATATTAAACACATAAATGCGTCTATCAACGGCCGACCATGCCCAAGCAGGTCTCACACGCCCTTATTTTATTATTATTTATTTCCTTCATCTCATGGACACTCCTTCACTTCAAGAAAAATCCTTGATTTCAACAAAAACTCCTTGGTTTCAACAAACTCCTTGATTTCATGATATTTCCATAAAATCATAAAAATAATTATAAAATTAAGAAAAATGCCATGGGACTGGGCCATTAGTCGGCCATGCCTTGGCCATAGCCGGTCTCACACTTCATGATTCCTTTATTTTTTATTATTTTACTTCATCTCATGAAGTTTTCCTCAGTTTCAGAAAAATTCCCTGATTTCTTCATGTTCTCTCAAATGGTTGCTCAGGCGCACGTCAGAAAATATCAAAATTCTCATAACTGAGACACGGACACTTTGGCGACGCGAGCATGTTACCTTGACCGACCAAGGTTTCCTCTTTGTCTTGTAAGGGGTCGGTCCCACGTATTCTAACAAATTGACCTAATTTGCGCAATTGCACGTATTGGGTCCAAAACTCTTCCGAATAATTTTGGAACTTCATAAGATGATCGTCATTCGATCCCGTGACCATACACGGCCGGTTTCATGACCCCTTGGTCGGTC
>NW_020624890.1:0-1133 GCF_003573695.1 Papaver somniferum | reverse complement strand
TTCTTCTTGGTCTTTCATCCTTCTTCTATTGTGAAATTTTCCTCCCTTCATATTTTCTTGAATCAACGTACATAGAAATGCAATTTTTACTAGACGTAATGCCTTAGAACATAATATTTGTGATTAAAATACATTTTTCAAACTTTTTGTGTTAAAGATGAGTTTATCTAGTTTACAATTTAGTCTCAGCAATCAATTTCCGACTTATAACGAAATGTTTAGACTTTTTTGATTTAACGTATATATAATTCAACATTTTTATGAACTCTTTCTTTTTGTATTGGCTTTGTCTTTCTATTTGATTCAAGATAGATGAAATTTGTTAGGATTTGGATTAGTTCTGCATGGTCTTTCATCCTTCTTCTATTGTGAAATTTGACTTCCTTCATATTTTCTTGAATCAACGTACATAGAAATGCAATTTTTACTAGACGTATTGCCTTAGAACATATTAATTGTAATTACAATACATTTTTAAAACTTTTTCTGTTAAAGATGAGTTTATCTAGTTTACAATTTAGTCTCAGAAATCAATTTCCGACTTATAACGAAATATGTAGACTTTTTTTAGTTAACGTATATAAAATTCAACATTTTTATGAACTCTTTCTTTTTATGTTGGCTTTGTCTTTCTATTTGATTCAAGATAGATGAAATATGTTAGGATTTGGATTAGTTGTGCATGGTCTTTCGTCTTTCTTCTATTGTGAAATTTGACTTCCTTCATATTTTCTTGAATCAACGTACATAGAAATACAATTTTTACTAGACGTGTTGCCTTAGAACATATTAATTGTAATTACAATAAATTTTTCAAACTTTTCTGTTATATATGAGTTTATCTCGTTTACAATTTAGTCTTACAAATCAATTTCCGACTTATAACGAAGTGTGTAGTCTTTTTTAAGTTAACGTATATAAAATTCAACATTTTTATGAATTCTTTCTTTTTGTGTTGGCATTGTTTTTCTATTTGATTCAAGATAGATGAAATTTGTTAGGATTTGGATTAGTTCTTCTTGGTCTTTCATCCTTCTTCTATTGTGAAATTTTCCTTCCTTCATATTTTCTTGAATCAACGTACATAGAAATGCAATTTTTACTAGACGTAATGCCTTAGAACATAATATTTG
>NW_020624889.1:0-621 GCF_003573695.1 Papaver somniferum | reverse complement strand
AAGATTTGTCTACTTAGAGCAGTTTCAAGTGTACATTCGAAAAATACACACTCGAAAAGACTCGAACGCTATAATTTAGCTCAAGAGGTGTCTGTTTTGATTGAAAACATGCTATTGATCAGAACATGTTGGTCTATTGACCCACATGATCTTGATATGTTAGCCAATTTTTGAACCCTAGGCCTCATAAACACGAATTTTCTACTTAGAGCAGTTTCGAGTGTACATTCAAATAATACACACTCGAAAAGACTTGAATGTTATAATTTAGCTCAACCGGTGTCTATTTTTATTGGAAACATGCTAATGATCAGGACATGTTGGTCTATAGACCCAGATGATCTTGATATTTTAGCTAAATTTTAATGTCTAGGCCTCATAAAAAAAATTGGTCTACTTAGAGCAGTTTCGAGTGTACATTCGAAAAATACACACTCGAAAAGACTCGAACGTTATAATTTAGCTCAATAGATGTCTATTTTGATTGAAAACATGCTAATTATCAGGACATGTTGGTCTATAGACCCACATGATCTTGATATTTTAGCCAAATTTTGAAGTCTAGGCCTCATAAATAAGATTTTTCTACTTAGAGCAGTTTCGAGTGTACATTCAAAAAAT
>NW_020624888.1:0-1537 GCF_003573695.1 Papaver somniferum | reverse complement strand
TATATATGAGGGACACACGTTATATTAATGGGAGTGGGAGTATGGGACACGCGGCATAATAAATATACTGTAGGGAATGAAATTACGGGTTAACGGGTGAGCTTGCGGGTTTCACGGGTCGGTCCGGGTTAACCTGTTTCCCTACAAGCCAACATTTTTCCAACCCTAACCCGGCTTGTTTATAAACCAGCCAAGCCGGGTTAGGGTTTTCACGGGACGGGTACGGGTTTATCCGCGGGTTTCGGCTTGTTTGCCAGCTCTAATCCAGTTTCATCCTTGCTATTATTTAAGTTTAGGTCAGGATGAATCCAGTTTCATCCTTGCTATTTTTTTTGGTGTCCATTTCACCCATACTAATTTTTACTCGTCCATTTGAACCATGTTTTAAAAATATTTGGACAAATGACCTATTTTTCTTAAATATTTCCTTGCAGTAATTAATCGTAGGCAGAACGTATCTTATTGCAAAACTAGACAAGGATCCATTACGTTACTCGTGACTGCCATAATTTAGAATCTGAGATAAAGAAATACACATGTGTATATGACCGGAGGTTTGGGGGTTAGAATTATGGAACCTTGTACAACAAGGTGTCCGACAATGTTGACAAATATGTGATGAGGATTCAAGATTATGTCCTCGAAATTATGCAACTACTTTGATCCTCTTCTTCATCATTATAAGCAACCAGGTATGGAGGAGTAGTCGGGAGAGCTAGATAGGTCGAGGATCCTATGAATATTATAATGGAAGATTTATCAAAAGGGTCGGGCATGAGCCATGGGTATACGTCATGTTATGTGTTCTAGGTCTCTTCTCTATTGTGTGCCTACCAAAAAAAAAGCAAATGAAAGCAAAGAGATATCTTATTTTACTTGAAAAGATTTTGTGCATTATTTTCCCCCATTAAGTTCATGATTTTTTGCAAATCTAGCAATCACTTTGGTGGGGTTGTATTGAATCATACTCGTTTCAATCAATATCTTAAACAAACGGCATTAACGAAGCTCTCCAAATTATTTTGTCTTTGATATTATAAAACTTACATGTTTAGTAACTCAGCTTGTTAAATTTTAATCGTAACACCCGACAGGCCATAATTAAGAAATTATCTTGTTCTCTTTCGGTCGTAATCACATTATCCACGACAGAATGGGAGGATTTCTTTGTTTAGGTCATCAATCAACATTACAATCATAATTCACAATCAAGTCTCATTTGTGATGTATAGTACATTTGGAGGTTCAATGTATATTGATTTCCATAATATCCCATCCTTGACGAGAAATTTCTGGCCGGGGTCAGTGTAGTTAATAATGGAGAGGAGGAATATTGATGTAGCTGAATGAATGAAGTAACAGATGAACAGTCGATGATATTGTAATTAATTAATAAATATACTTGATAAGCATGGCCAATAAATGTCAGAATCAAACCTGCTTCTTTAATTTTTATTATTATCAATCAAAAAAAAAAAAAATTGACCACGACTCTACTGTTGCATGCATGTGTTTACGTAATGTGCGTACATACTGT
>NW_020624887.1:0-3557 GCF_003573695.1 Papaver somniferum | reverse complement strand
CCACACCGTGGATGTAGGTTTTATTAATGGTCGAATCACGTAAAAACTCTTGTGTCCATGTTCATTTCGATATACTACATCTTTTCTTGGTTGAGTAGATCTTAATCCTAGATGATAGATTTGAGTGGATGTGGTTGTTAGATTTTACCAACTACATTATACAAATGAGACCATACAATAGATTTAAGTTTCTTTAGTTGTCGGTGGTCAAGTTGCTTGTTGCCGGCACAATCCTAATGAGTAAACAAAGATATTCCACACTGCAAATTAATAGAAGTTTTGATTCTGTTAAAGATAACTTTGAGCTTTCGATCTTATTTTAATTTATTATTTAATCAGCATGACCAAGACAGAATTTGAAAATGTACGGGGTCCAAGACCACATGAGTTCTTTTGTTGTTATTTTTTTCTTCTTTCCACTTCTAATCTCACTGTTTTAGCACATAGTACATGCTTAATTATTAGCCAGTTCTTGCGCTTAAAGACAGGTACGGGGTCAAGTCAAATCATGTCAAGTCAGTATCAATCGATGTATTCGAGTACTACCCACATGATGTTGCTCACCGTTTCCAAACCTATATTTTGGATATGAATTTTGATAAGTGGTGGTGGCCAATTGTTAGCTAAGGGCACAATTTTAATGAGTGAAAGAGGATTAGAGGATATTAAGTATATTATATGTTTTTGGTGTCAGCAGAAAATTCTTGTTAAAAATCTGATTCTCAATAAGCCCACTATTTAGTTTTTTATTTATAAATATATTCCCATCGGCTGCAAGCCGCATCCATAAAATGTCTCCCGGAGAATTTTGAACTTGAATCATCTTTGATGCCAAAGAACAAAATTCTGGATTAATATGCTGACCAAATTACAAGGACGGACCTAGAATCATACTTCTCCGTCCCACTATTACATGATCTATTTGGTTTAAAATCTTGTCCCACCATTAGTTGACATATCTCATTAAACAAGGAGATATTTCTAAAATTATCCTTTTGATTGATTATCGTTATCATAAGAGATATGTGTAATTTGATATTGATGTTTATATTCGTTACATAGGTATTTTAAAATGATTTTCAACAGTACAAAGTTTACGAAAATCTATGCTATAGTTTGAGAGATAAATGATTTCTAAATTTTACAAGTTATTATCCACAAGGGTATAGTTGTAAAAAATACTACAAAAACACTCATTTAATTCCTTGTCTTAAGAATTGTGAAAACTTCAACTAGGTCATCTAATAGTGAGACGGAGGGAGTATAATATTTCGTTTAAATCAGAAATATGACCTCGTTTCACGATTAATATTAACATTGTGAAACAAAAATTTATAATGAAAAGCTCTATATTTATGAAACGGATTATAAATTAACAACATCGGTTTCATTTATATTAGCAATCATATTTCTTTTTCATTTGCGTTTTGGCTTAGCCATCTTGCTACAAAGAAAAAGAAAGATTGGCCTTATTTACTTCCGCCGAAGAAAGTGTACAAAGCGAATAATATCTACCCAACACTAACTGAAGTCCATCCATGACAAAATCTCCGTTGTATAGAATTTGATCCCAGAAAGAACAATTAGGGTTCGAAGCTTCTAATCCATATCTCCATGAGGAACAAATTTTTTCTTACTACCGTATTCTAATGCATATTTGATAAGCACATAAGGGAGACACAAGTATACCCATATTTACACTAGATATAACTCGTTATTGGACTAATAATGCTACTTTAGAACCGTTAAAGCAACTGTTCATAATTTGGTTCTTAGTTTGCAACGGTTGTTCTCAATTTGTAACATTATGTATCTGTAACAGTGAGTCTGCGATGCCCATAGACGTTGCAAATTCACTGAATTATTTTTTTTTCTCTTTTTCTCTTCTTTGTAAACACACTTTGAGCCATAAGTCAATATTTTTGAGAATGTTTTCAACATGAGGAGCTAAACCTAGTTGTTGAGGCAACAAAGGAAGTTATTTTTCCAATAATTATGTGGTAATATCTATTTCTTTAATTTTTGCAATTCTTTTTATAACTATATATTTGCATTATCAAAATTGAATTAATGATTGTTGTTAAATAGTTGTGTTTTCTCTTGATGGCGCATGCTTAACTTATGGCTCTTGATCGATGTTTCATACTTGCGATTAACAACTAATATTTTAAAAATCTAATATCGCAATATTCAAGAATCAAATTGAATATACGAATTGCATGATAATTATTAATATTAAATCACATAAAAATTGATAAATAGTGGACTCTTTAGCCTCTGTATTCTTTAAACTTGATATTATCTTTTCGATTGAGTTTGATGGTTTAAAATTAAAATTAGGTCCAGAATCAAATCATAATAAATCCAAGAAACGAATCCACTCTTTATCACTTATACAAATACGTCATTAAACAAGTACATATATACATTATATGTAGGTATATTGAACATTCTAGGGATTTTGGAATGGTTAATTTGTGTTTAGAGTCTACTATCTAAATCATTGTTGGGATAACTGAAAGAATAAATGATTCAAAATTCTTGCACTTTCTTTAGTATTGTCGATATTTCTTGGAAAATGGGTTTATTTGGTTAAAAAAATTCTTGTTGTTTCTAATGAATGCTTTGATATTCAGGAGCGACCGTTTTCTTGATGTTCTTCTAAAATACTATCATCTCGATATACCAAAATTTCAATCTGATTTATCCAAGTCATGTAAGTGTCTTTATGTTTTGTTTCAAGTATCTTGCTGATTTTCGGCTATTGATGAAGAATCAGAGCCGGCCCTGCCATATAAGCGAGGTAAGCCAAGCTTGAGGCGACACACGGAAGGAGGCCACAAAAATGAGAATTTCCAAATGATAGAAAAGGGATAACTTGTAAAACTTAAATTTTCCATGAGGAAAAATGAAAGAAATAAACTTGAAAGGGGCCTCTAATAAACTTGGATTTTTGAGGGACCAAAAACAAATTAACATTTTACTATTTATAAACTGTTGTTGTTTTCTTTTTTCTTCTTATAAACTCACTGTTTTAGCAGATAGGTTTTGTTCGAACTTGGTGTTAAGATGAAGACACTTTACTATTGTAGCAAACTATCAAATTTTTTATTATAATTGACAAAATTGATACGTAAGGGCGACAAGTACCATATCTACATAATGCTATTTTAGAATCGTTAAAGCAATTGTTCATAATTTATTTTACGATAGTCGTTCTTATGTAACAGCTAATTTGAAACGTTTGTTTTCAGTTTGTAACATTTGAGGTAAGTCTGCGACGTCTATAGACGTTGCAAACTCACTTAATTATTTTATTTTCTCTTTTTATCTTATTTGTTAACACTTACGGTCAATATTTTAAGAGTGTTTTCCACGTGAGGAGCTAAACCTCATTGCTGAGGCGACAGAGGAAGTTATTTTTCCAATAATTATATGGTAATATCTATGTAGCTAATATTGACAATATTTTAGAGTCAAATTAAATGTATGAATTGCATGATAATTATTAATATTGAATCACATAAAAATTGATAAATAGTGGATCCTTTAGCCTC
>NW_020624886.1:0-1491 GCF_003573695.1 Papaver somniferum | reverse complement strand
GTTTCTTATAACTTTTGTGCGTAATTGTTAGGTTCAAAATTATATTTGTCTCATTATTTGATATTCCATGCTTGGGATTAATTTCTTTGATGGGTTATGCTTAGAAGAGCTAGATAACATTTGTGAATCAATATTTTAGTTTCGTATAATATTATCGCTGATGCAATTTGATGGTGCATGCTTGGATTTATTCTTTTGATGCGCTATGCTTAGGGTATACCAGTGACATTTGCGACTCTAATACATATAATAGGTGATTCCAATAGAATGAACAATAAATATATATTCATAATTATGTTTCATTTCAGTAGTTGAAAGAAATAGTGGTGGATACCATAAAACCCCGGTTACCGTCTCTGTCTGTGAATTCATTTTATTAGTTTAATTTTATTATTTCGTTTTCAATTATAAAAATCCAAAAACATATATTTTGGTTAATTTTTATTAGAGATATTGATTACAGTATTTCCACCGCTCCTTGTGGGACGATCCGTACTTGTCGTTGTCTACTAGTTGGACGCCGTGCGAATGCGGTTATATACATATAGGGTTCTCCTTGAATCCTACCATTAAACACTATGCTAGGAGTAAGTAAAAATCATCGTGATACACGAGGATTGGGCAATAAGGGAATAGATGCTCCAAATATTAGCAAATAGGTAAAATTTATCAAGTCTAGTGATTCTTCTCGACAAAAGGTTTCCACTGATGGAAAAAGTTAAATACCTTCACCGGCAGTTAAGGTTCAAAAGAGCAAAGTATATCAACCTCCAAAATCAGCACACATGAATCCAGGTAAGAACGTTCCTTATATTTGTCATTATTGTGGAAACAAAGGTCACCTAGAAAGGAGATTTCGTTTTCGTATAAGGAATGCAAAACTTCATGATATGCTTTTTTGGATGTCAAAATAAGTGATTAAACCGGGATCATATGTTAAGGCTAACACTCTCGACATTACGGGTTGTAAATGTCCAACATTTAGGCAAAGGAATCAGTGCTCTGATAATCATAGTTTTTCCTATAAACGTCATACGAAGTCTTTTCACAATTGTAATGGTTATCAAAAGGATAACTTTGTAAAGACTAAGACAAGATCCGATGCTCCCAATTGGAGAAAGACTAACTTGCAAAATAATAGTCAATCCAATTCTCTTCCAAGAAATATTGAAGAGAGTAATGGGAAGAAGGTTCAGGTTGTTCCTAAACGCACTCAGAAGTGGGTACCAAAGAAATCCAATAATGTCTTGAGTGTGAAAAGGAATGATCTTCCAGAAAATTCCATGACTATGGAGAAGGCAGTATCCATGATGTTGGAACTTAACAAGTTTTTTGGAAAAATGGAATTGGATGTGAAAGGTTCTAAAAGCGATCTCTTTCATGATAATCCAACGGTTACTTGTGGTGAGCAAGGCATTGTTCACCCCAACGCAACTTGATTGTGTTGTAAGTGCATCCTCACCAAGGAATGCCCTGCTATGTATACGGTGA
>NW_020624885.1:0-894 GCF_003573695.1 Papaver somniferum | reverse complement strand
GAATGGAAATCAATGTGTTGATGGCAGGGAAGAATAACGAGTTAGAAGAAAATGGTTACTGCCATTAACAACCCATGGTGACGAAGAAAGATGGTTCAAGTCAAGTAGGCAGTGTTGGTTCTTCTTGGATTGGTACTGTAGGTGGCTGTAGAGAGCTCGGACATGGAAGTGATGCATCGATGGACATAATTGAGGAGTTGGTGCTCCGAGACTTAGCTATAGTAATGTCTTGATTTATAGTCTTGATTTATAGGAGATTTCGTTTTCGTATAAGGAATGCAAAACTTCATGATATGCTTTTTTGGATGTCAAAATAAGTGATTAAACCGGGATCATATGTTAAGGCTAACACTCTCGACATTACGGGTTGTAAATGTCCAACATTTAGGCAAAGGAATCAGTGCTCTGATAATCATAGTTTTTCCTATAAACGTCATACGAAGTCTTTTCACAATTGTAATGGTTATCAAAAGGATAACTTTGTAAAGACTAAGACAAGATCCGATGCTCCCAATTGGAGAAAGACTAACTTGCAAAATAATAGTCAATCCAATTCTCTTCCAAGAAATATTGAAGAGAGTAATGGGAAGAAGGTTCAGGTTGTTCCTAAACGCACTCAGAAGTGGGTACCAAAGAAATCCAATAATGTCTTGAGTGTGAAAAGGAATGATCTTCCAGAAAATTCCATGACTATGGAGAAGGCAGTATCCATGATGTTGGAACTTAACAAGTTTTTTGGAAAAATGGAATTGGATGTGAAAGGTTCTAAAAGCGATCTCTTTCATGATAATCCAACGGTTACTTGTGGTGAGCAAGGCATTGTTCACCCCAACGCAACTTGATTGTGTTGTAAGTGCATCCTCACCAAGGAATGCCCTGCTATGTATACGGTGA
>NW_020624884.1:0-290 GCF_003573695.1 Papaver somniferum | reverse complement strand
CTCCCATTCTTCATCCGTTGGACAGTGTTTATAATCTGGATCCACCTCCTTCAAATGAGAGAAAACAGCTCTATACGCAAGACAACTGTCTAACATGAGATAGGTTGAATTCCACCTGTAATATAAAACAACATTCGGTGAGTATATTATAAACATTAATACAATTCTCTAACTGTATAACAAAAGAAAAGCGGAAACCCACCTAGTTTTAACGTCTTGGCGAATACCCCTTCCTATTCCAGACATTCCTAAAGCATCAACAATGTCCAAGAATTTTTGTTTTCTTACTT
>NW_020624883.1:0-1134 GCF_003573695.1 Papaver somniferum | reverse complement strand
TTTCTGAAAAAGGAAATCCCCATGGTTTCGGATTTTCCGATCCAAACAAAGGTTTAACCCTAAATCGTAAAAGATAACCGAAACTTATATTTTTCCATCGTCCTTGAAACTAGATTGGCATATATTTAGATTATGGGGAATGAGAAGAAGAACGGGTTCGTTAATTTCCTCGTTCCTTTAGCAGTTGGTTCCGCATGTTTATGGTTTGCATTACTGAAGAAAAACATAACAAAAGATTGGATTCTATAGAAGACAAACATCAAAAATTTGTTAAACGCTACGATGATGAGATGGACAGGCTTGATTGGTACGTTCGAGATATGAAGAAGAAAGTAGATTATTTATACTAACGTACCGCCTAGTGTTATCTATCCACGGCTAAGTTACAGCGGAAAGTAAAGTTCAGTTGTTTTTTTTCTTCGTAAAATATGCTTGATTATGTAATTTAAACATGGCTGATTAATTTTAATTGAAGAGACAGTTTTAAGATATAGTTTCGATCTAGTTTTACCTTGATAACTTCGGCCAGCTTGGTTGATTAGGGGTTGTTTGCCTGCACTTGTGATTTAAGAGCTTCGTGTCCTTAATCTGACAAGGAGCTAGTTCTTTAGGTTCCTTAATTGTGTAGGTTATATCTAGATGCCCATGTTTCCTTCATGGTTGTTATATGTGACCGGCTGTTCTGCACTTATATCCTGTTACATGCTCCCTCCGTCCCAAATTAGATGAGCTAGTTATAGTTTGCACAATTCTTAAGGGAAGAAGGAAAGGGGAGTAAATTTAAATGTTTTTTTATAATTATACCCTTGTGGATAATAACTAGTAAAATTTAGAAATAATTTATCTTTTAAACTAGCACTTGACCTGTGCCGTAACTGCACGGTCTCATAAATAAGTAAAACAAATTACGTCAATTTTGACCAATGTCATACTTTTTGATTGTTTTTTCTTTTGTATTATACCGATCGAGCTTATTTTAACACTAGAAAAATCAAGAACAACTTCAACAATATAATGTTATTTGTGTCATAACGACATTGAATAAACGCTGCACGCTACTACATTAACCAACAACATTACCACCACCAGAACCACTCAGGCTGCACAAAACCGAACCAGAACCATGAAACCGAA
>NW_020624882.1:0-1164 GCF_003573695.1 Papaver somniferum | reverse complement strand
TTTCTGAAAAAGGAAATCCCCATGGTTTCGGATTTTCCGATCCAAACAAAGGTTTAACCCTAAATCGTAAAAGATAACCGAAACTTATATTTTTCCATCGTCCTTGAAACTAGATTGGCATATATTTAGATTATGGGGAATGAGAAGAAGAACGGGTTCGTTAATTTCCTCGTTCCTTTAGCAGTTGGTTCCGCATGTTTATGGTTTGCATTACTGAAGAAAAACATAACAAAAGATTGGATTCTATAGAAGACAAACATCAAAAATTTGTTAAACGCTACGATGATGAGATGGACAGGCTTGATTGGTACGTTCGAGATATGAAGAAGAAAGTAGATTATTTATACTAACGTACCGCCTAGTGTTATCTATCCACGGCTAAGTTACAGCGGAAAGTAAAGTTCAGTTGTTTTTTTTCTTCGTAAAATATGCTTGATTATGTAATTTAAACATGGCTGATTAATTTTAATTGAAGAGACAGTTTTAAGATATAGTTTCGATCTAGTTTTACCTTGATCAACTTCGGCCAGCTTGGTTGATTAGGGGTTGTTTGCCTGCACTTGTGATTTAAGAGCTTCGTGTCCTTAATCTGACAAGGAGCTAGTTCTTTAGGTTCCTTAATTGTGTAGGTTATATCTAGATGCCCATGTTTCCTTCATGGTTGTTATATGTGACCGGCTGTTCTGCACTTATATCCTGTTACATGCTCCCTCCGTCCCAAATTAGATGAGCTAGTTATAGTTTGCACAATTCTTAAGGGAAGAAGGAAAGGGGAGTAAATTTAAATGTTTTTTATAATTGTACCCTTGTGGATAATAACTAGTAAAATTTAGAAATAATTTATCTTTTAAACTAGCACTTGACCTGTGCCGTAACTGCACGGTCTCATAAATAAGTAAAACAAATTACGTCAATTTTGACCAATGTCATACTTTTTGATTGTTTTTTCTTTTGTATTATACCGATCGAGCTTATTTTAACACTAGAAAAATCAAGAACAACTTCAACAATATAATGTTATTTGTGTCATAACGACATTGAATAAACGCTGCACGCTACTACATTAACCAACAACATTACCACCACCAGAACCACTCAGGCTGCACAAAACCGAACCAGAACCATGAAACCGAATCGAAACCGAAGAAATTAAACCGAACCGAA
>NW_020624881.1:0-598 GCF_003573695.1 Papaver somniferum | reverse complement strand
ATAAATGCTTTTGGTGCAATTTTTTTGATTAAAATCCCAATTCATATTATTAGAAGAAATTTTAGCTAGCTCTTACAATTAAATTTATATTAAAAGAATCGATCAGTATTTTTTATTTTTTAAAATACTGGACGATAATGATTTTATCATGTTTGTGCCTTTAATCTGGACGAAACATGAAATATCAGTGATACATACATATGAATATCGTATGATATCGCATTATTGGTCGTATCAGACCGATCAGCCGATAATATTGGCGACGTTGAGATTATTAGTCCCATATTATTGGGTAATCTAAGATCCTGCGGCTTATAATCTCTTAGGGACTGTCCACTCATTGCCAATTGTTTTTGAGTTGGATGCACGTATTCTAACAGGCACGGATGTTTGGGGATCTTAGGTTATCATGTAACTAGTTTATTTGATTGGTCGGCATTATGAATTCACGAACGACTATGACTATTGGCTTCGTCGACAAGACTCGATATCCAATTTTTTTACCAATGTCACTCTTGGACATGGCTTATTCAGCTAAACCAATTTTTATTTCGATGTCACGATCATAGAGAGTATAGTTCACCCAAATCTAAGTTTC
>NW_020624880.1:0-423 GCF_003573695.1 Papaver somniferum | reverse complement strand
AATCTCCCATCGCTTGTGAAGTTTAACCGTGCTTGATTGATCTTTTTTTGGCGCTTTGTTTCTTGAGAGAAGGATTTTTGTTATTTGGTGGGTGCTTTGTGTAGATTTTTCCAAAGGAATGGGGGGTATTATATATAAATGAATCTCCAACGGTCTTATTTTTAAAAAAACTAGACGTTTTTTTTTTGAAATTCACAAACACCGGCGTAGTCGCAATTATATATTCAACTCTGGTACAACGTACTGGCGCTGAACCATGTTGTTCAACTATGCCGGTAATAGTTGCATATTTCTCTGTGAAGAAATTCACTTGTACCGGCATGAACATCTAACGGTAAACTATACCGGTACTGGGTGTCGGCATCCAATGTCACATTTACTTCAATGCCGGAGTTTGGGTGATTTCAAAAAAACTAGTCGTTG
>NW_020624879.1:0-651 GCF_003573695.1 Papaver somniferum | reverse complement strand
GAGTGTGTATTTTTCGAATGTACACTCGAAACTTCTCTAAGTAGAAAATATTGTTTATGAGGCCTAGACTTCAAAACCTGGCTAAAGTATCAGCATCATGTGGGTCTATAGACCAACATGTCCTGATAATTAGCATGTTTTCAATCAAAATAGACACCTCTTGAGCTAAATTAGCGTTCGAGTCTTTCGAGTGTGTATTTTTCGAATGTACACTCGAAACTGCTCTAAGTAAGCAAATCTTGTTTATGAGGCCTAGACTTCAAAATTTAGCTAAAATATCAAGGTCATCTGGGTCTATAGACCAACATGTCCTGATCATTAGCATCTTTCCAATAAAAATAGACACTTGTTGAGCTAAATTATAGCGTTCGAGTCTTTTCGAGTGTGTATTATTCGAATGTACACTCGAAACTGCGGTAAGTAGAAAATTCGTGTTTATGAGGCCTAGCCTTCAAAAATTGGCTAACATATTAAGATCATGTGGGTCTATAGACCAACATGTCCTAATCATTAGCATGTTTTCAATCAAAATAGACACCTGTTGAGCTGAATTATAGCGTTCGAGTCTTTTCGATTGTGTATTATTCGAATGTACACTCGAAACTGCTCTACGTAGAAAATCTTGTTTATGAGGCCTAGACTTCAAAATTT
>NW_020624878.1:0-835 GCF_003573695.1 Papaver somniferum | reverse complement strand
TATCGACTAAAGTTCTGTTCAATGTCCATTCTTCCGTGGATTTTGTTGTTGTCCCCTTCTCTTTTCGCGTAATAGGCACTGTAATAACCAATGGAGATGTGTGGTTCAAATTTTCTTTTGGTATTTCTGCCGCCATGAATGTGATTTTTTGCTTTTCCCAATCTTTCAATGGTGATGTCTTTTCTACCGTCATAACCTTCCTTCCTTCAAAATCTCGTTTATGTATCCTTCCTTTGATGTTTTCATGAAATTCATTAACCATTGTTTTTGTTATCATGTTACACTCCAATCCATTGTCATCTTCATTGACTCTAATCATTTTTCTGTTAACTGGTTCACTGATTAGTTTAATCATTTTCTTGATTTGAACAATCTCAACAACAATCCTCAACTTTCAATCTTCAACGTCCCTGTTTCTAGCACCATTATGTAGTTGCAGGAAATCCTACACTACACCCCTCACAAGATATCATTAACATTCAACTCATTTTAGATTAACAATCTTAATTTTATTGATGAATATTTGAACAATCTTACAAGAAAAGATAAAGGAATCAAGAATAACCACTACTCTAGATTTTCTCTCTCCTATTTACTTGCTTCTCACTCAGAAAAAGATCCCCCCCCTTTCTTTTACAACTGAACGACTATTTATAGGGAATTACATAGTGGATGACAACTAATCAGTCCTTTATTTTCGGATATGGCTTGCGACATTCTCGCAACCTTACAAATGTTAATCTCGCAAACTCTCTTATTTTCGCAGGACCATCACATTTTTCTCATGATTTTAGCTGACGTCGTTTATTATGTCATTTCTGAAATTGTTCTGCGA
>NW_020624877.1:0-544 GCF_003573695.1 Papaver somniferum | reverse complement strand
ATGCTTTACCAACACATGAATTTCGAGAAAAAGATAAGCATTGAATACTCAGCTCGAAATGTCAAATGTGTTTGATCTAGTCTATATAGCATACGAATTTTGTATCATAAGACGTAGGAGATAGAATATATAGAATTTTGAGTGATAGATAAATTCAAGTCTTCACATACCTTTTTGTTGATGAAGTTCCACGGTTCCTTGTGCAGATCTTCGTCGTATTCGTTGATTCTCCATGAAGTCCTTGACCTCAACTACACTTTTCCTATCCTAGTCCGAGACTTAGCTAATAGGCTAGAAATCAAGACTCATAGTTTTGATCACTAACATTGACAAAAAATGCTTGATATAGCAACACATGCGAGGTTGACCGAGCTATGCTCTAACATAAACCGAAAACTGTCACAAGAAAATTACTCAAAACAAATAATTTTATTCATAATAGACCAATACGATCAATGAAACAAATCACAAATTGATGTCTATTTTCTCTTTGTAACCTAGTCCTTCATATCAGAACCGATTGAAGGTGCATTACTACTTTTCA
>NW_020624876.1:0-605 GCF_003573695.1 Papaver somniferum | reverse complement strand
ATTTTTATGTTCTTTATACACTTCCAAGTGTAGAAAAGAATAAGTGTGTGGGAAACTTCTATCGGTTAATAGCTTCGTTTATGTTTTATGAAACTGATATTTGTGTGAAGCTAGTGTTTGCAAAACAGGTTACGTGGAAGGATCCCCAACTTTTTTCAGATTGTTGGTATATGGGGAATGAATCTTGCAAGGTTATAGTCGGGCCGACGACTTATATTCTTGTTTTGTTTTTAGCTTTTTATTGTCTTGTATTTACTTTTTCTGATTTCTTGTTGCATATCATTATATGATTTCCCACCTTGACTTTCTTTGGACGATTTAATTTACATTGAGGACAATGTAAAGTTTAAGTGTGGGGGAGTGGTTAAGCTTGCATTGTAAATTTTTCATGATTTTTCAACTTTTTTGTAAATTAGTGCATGAATAACTCCAACTTGTAGTTAGTTTAGAGTCACATAGTATACATGTCGCTAAGATTACATCGAAATTCTCATAAGAGTGACTGAACTTAGAGATGACAGAGAACGTGATCGGGTTTCTTACTTGTATGAGAGTTAAAGTTGGATTTAACCATGCCAGTGGCAAATGAGGTGCAGACTGAATTC